>NW_007727556.1:303500-315324 GCF_000696425.1 Galeopterus variegatus
CTGGGTGGCTTTTGGTTGCTCATCAGGACTAATTCTAGCTGCAGAATTAATTTTTCTAAACAGTCAGCAGAGCCCAAAGCAGCCCCCGTGCTAATGACTGAGTCCGATGGACTCATATGAGATGGTGAGGTGCTCAGAGAGAAAACCACAGCAGCACCGTCGTGGGCAGGGCTGCCCTCTCGGGAGGTGGAGCTCGCTGTCTGGTCATGGCTCTGGCAGAATGAGGGGCATGAGCTTGGGATTGGGAACCCTGGACCCTTCTCATTCTACAGCACGAGGCTCTGAATCAGTGCGAATGTGTTTGCCACCAACCCCGTACAAGCCGTCTGCGCTCACTCACTGTCCCGTGCTTGAGACACAGCCACCATCTACTGAAATTCTGGGGTTTGTCCCACTCGGTTCTGTGATTCTTCCTACCAGTCCTGTGCAGGATGTGTTACGTTGCTCAGTTTGGTGATGAGCCAAAACTTGGCAAGGCCACCGTCTCCCCCAGGATCCCACGGTGCTGGGGATGAGAGCTGAGCCCAGGTCCCCAGTGCCATAGCCATCCCAAGGTCATTCCCCTTGCCACCTTGCCAGCCCCACGGAGTCAGCCCACGCTGGGCTCCGTTCGCACCGTCTCTGCCTCTGAGGGTGTCCAGGCCTTCCCCACTCGCTGCCCCCTCCCCTGAACTTCTGTCTCATCCATGGAAGAATCCCATGGTTTAGTCTTTTAATTCCAGAAGAAATGCAGTTCCCACCCCACAGCCTGCTTATCAGCTCCTGGAGCTGGGCTGGGCATGCCGCCACCTCCTGCTTCCCGGCATCGTTCTCCCTGTTTCTGTGCTGTCAGTAGAGCGTAGCTCTGGGCCTAGAGTACTGTCCCATAAGCACTTGTGAAATTGACTTGAGCCTCTCTGAACTGAATAGGATTGACTTGCAGGCAGCCCTGGCAGAAATGCAGACACCAAACACAGCCAGCTCTGGGCATGACTGTGATTCCCTGTCCCCTGCCTTGCAGGTGCGCTGTGCGGCGGTCTTTGCCCTCGGCACATTTGTGGGCAACTCCGCGGAAAGGACAGACCACTCCACCACCATCGACCACAATGTGGCCATGATGCTGGCCCAGCTGATCAACGATGGGAGCCCCATGGTCCGCAAGGTAGGCAAGCCCCCAGCCCACCCAGTGCCAGCAGGGTGCCCCTGGCTTGTCGCGTGATGCCCAGGTGCTGAGCTGGTGCGGTTCTGCCCATGGCAGTGAGGACTCACGTTCCACCCATGTGCATCATTGTGAGAGCAGACCTTTAAATGTTTGTTAATTCTCTCCAAAATGCGTTTCTTCACCAGATACTCATGTGTTTGCTTCATTTGAAGGCACTTAACAGTCTGCGTCTCCTGGCAGCTTGTATAATAGGCTTCTTCCTGCCCGGCAGCAACACACACACACACATCATCATGATTCACAAGAGCGGCAGCCGCCCACAGATGATGGAGAGGGTGGTAACATGTCCCCTCCCACCCTGTGTCTGTCAGCCATAGACGAAGCAGTCTTATAAGCTTGAGCGTTCACTTACCTGTTTAGATGCAGAAGTGTCACAGACCGTTGTTCAGGGTTCACATTCTGTACAAGGTTGGCTCCACACAGCCTAGATGCCACCACCCTACCCTAGCCAAGAGGGGGCACTGGGGGAAAACACCGTGTTTTATTAGAAAGGCAGGAAAGCAGAACTGCCCTGCCGTGACCACGAGTCCACACTTACCCTCTAGAAACTGGGCTGTACTCTCACATTTCTAGGATGACTGTACTTGAGTCCCTCTTGGAGACTGGGCTTACCAGGAGATGGGGTGTGGTTTATCTGGAGTAGACACCATTGGCTTACTTGGGAGGGACATAATCTGGAGAAGTTTACACCAGCCAGACTCAGAACATGGCGTGGCAGATCTTGTGTTTCCTACTGAAATTCGCATGTCACTAATGTGCCACATTTTCCAATGAGTCTTAGGAATGTGCAGTGGGGTCCTGGTGGTCCCTTGTCATTGGTTCTAACTTATCATTCTCCTGTCATCAGCAGTACATCCGAGCCTTGCTTCCTGAGCCCACACCGAGTCCTACCTTTCCTACGTCACATCCCCTGAGGGGGTGTCGCTGATAGCAGCAGCAAAACAGGGTCTCTTAATGTCTGTTAAGATTCTTTTTAAAGTAAGGAAACCTTTTATGCTTCTTTCCAGAAGCAATTTTAAAAATAGGAAGGGTGTTGAATGTACTGTCTCTCTGGGTTCCCGTGCGGGGAGAGTGGTGTCTGCATTCTCGAAGCCTCGGGGGCCACCCTCAAGTGCATCCTTACATGGGTTGGGCATCTGCTCCTGGCTGGTGCCCCTCACTGCCCCTTTGCCAAGTGTGGGTCCTGGACACTAGAATGCTCAAATGTGACCCTGTCTTTCCCATGGGTGCTCTGGTGTTTACATGCATGCCTGAGGGGCTGCACTAGAACATCGTGGGGTGTCAGGACGCACAGCTGTCTCTGGAGCACTGAGAAGGGCTTCTCTCTTGTCTGTGCATCCACTCCTGGCTTGGCACACACGCACTGCCACATACTGGGCCCCAGAGCATCGCAATAGACGGCAGACTGTCTTCCAGGGGCCCACAGTCTGGTCCAAGAGGCAGATACAAAACTGACAATTAGCTATAGGAAAGCACTTGTAAATGAGCTGCCTCGGAGTGGGGGCCGGAATTCTCTGGGACTTGTCAGAGTGGTGCCTGCCCCACCTCATAGTGGGAAGGGAGGTCAGCAGAGGCTTTGGGAAGAGGCAGCACTTACCCTGGTTAGGGAGCATGAGCAGCAAGTTGCCAGGGCCGTGAGCAGGAAGAGAGCGGGATAAGCATGAGCCACGCGTGGGAAGGTCCCAGGGCAGGACAGACAGTGCTGTGCCCAGGGGCTGCCATCGTCCACGGGCTGCACCATTGAGTGGGCAGGAAGGACAGTGAGGCTGGAGGGTGGTGGATCTTCATGCCCAGGCCCCATGTGTCAGGACAGCGCCTCTGCAAAAGGTGCTTTGGTTCTTGCAGATCTGTTCCAACAAGATCCATTCTTCCAACAAGGATCTCTCGGGTGTCTGCCATGCATCAGGTACCATGTTGGCCACTAGAATGCTCCCTGCCTTTAAGGAGTTTGCGTTCCAGCGGGGAGACAGGCAGCCAGCAACAGGCCAGTTAAGGTGACAAAGTGATGTTTGGAGACAGGGGTGGCAGGAGCTGGAGAAAGAATGCAGCAGGTGGCCTGGGAAGGCCTCAGTGAGGAGGTGATGCTTGGGCACGGATCCGAGAAGGTGAGCTTTCACTCTCCGTACAGGATCCTGTTGCAATTAGCACTGGTTTTCCGTCTCTTCATTAAGAAACATGTGGCGAGATTCTCCAGCATTGTGAGGGGACTAGGGCACAAGCCCGCCAGTCCAGGGGACCGAGCACCTCACAGCTTCACAGGCTTGGGCGTCGCGCCCGTGAGAGCTAACCTGCCTCCTCTTGCCACCTATCCTTTCATGTGGGGCCCCATTGTGACTCAACACTGGGGCTCAGAGCATGGCCGTGGCTGCAGAGAAAGCATGAACAGGTGCCAGTCCACGAGCCACTGTGGGAGCTCACCACCTCGTGGCAGCGTGAGGAAAACAGGCTGTTATAGCTGGTTTTTCACAAAGTGAGTTTTCAATTTAAAAAAGAGTGCATCCATCCTACTTTTTAAATAATAAACGTATCCTTTCCTGGATAAGGTGGTGATGATAGCAGGTAGATTTTTGTTGTTGACTTGTTTAATGAGCTTTCCAGACAAAATGAAAAAGTCAGCAAATTCAAATCAGCTTTCCAGATTATTTTCAACTTCACCGTGTCCATGATGTACAAAATCTGCAAACCACCCAGCAGCCACGCTACCTCATCAGAAGAGCCAGACCGGGGTACAGGCTAGTGACAGCCCCGCGGGTCCTGAGCTGGCTCTCGCTGACTGTAGGCAGAAGGACAGGAACTTCTCAGATGTGTCATCTGTCTTTGATGTTGATTTGTATTTCATAACCACAGACTCATGGGGGTCCCATTCCACTCCATGGCACAGCTCCCAGCCATCCACCTCCCTTCACCACATTTGACTCAAAATGAAGCTGATGAAATGTGTCCGGGGCTGTTTTCCCATCAGTGCTGGCCCTGGGTCTCTGGTGGAGCCACAGGGGAGCACCTTCATGTCTGCAGGTTCACGTCCCTGGAATACTGCTCAGTCCTTCAGGGGCAACAGGGGCTGAGTTGGCACCACATGACTGTGGCTCACAAGATAAACACTAGTAACTTGTTGTTGGAACCATGGAGTGAGAGCAGCTCTCATGGCAGACGAGCAAGGGGCAGAGACAGGGTGGGCTGTGAGCTCCAAGTCCAGATGTGTCATCCCCGCAAGGCGCATGGCCTGACCTTCCGTGTCAGCCACAGAGGAGCAGTGACCTGACTCTCCCCTCGGGGAAGTGCTTGTGCCCAAGCAAGATGCCCCTGGATCCCGAGGACAATTCGCTCATAAGACGGCAGCATCCCTGGGGGAGGGCTCCGCCCACTCAGCAGCCACTTAGGAAGCATGGCCTGGTGCCGGGCCTGTCTGGGCATCGGTGGCCCAACAGCGTGCTGAGCAGGCTCCTCCCTGAGAAATGGCACTTGTAGCTGGGGTGAATGCAGCGTGTCAGGCTGAGTCATGTGTGGAGGAAAAGCACAGCAGGGGGAAGGTGGGACGCATCTGGAGGGAGCCCCTGTGAGGGAGAGGGTGAGGTGGCGATGGAACAGAGGCTGAGTGAGGTGTGAGCGTGATCCAGGGACAGTGGGGCAGCCCTTTCCAGGCAGAGTGGGCAGCACATGCAAAGGCCCAGTGCAGGGGCCGTGTGGGATCAGAGGGTGTGGGAAGAGAGGCAGGAGAAGGGGCGGTTGAGAAGGTGGCCAGGCCAGGTTCATCCCATGCAGTCAGGCAGCCTGGAGGTTTGGAGAAAGGTGGGAAGCTTCTCCCAACCATGAAGGGCTGCCAGATGCCCAGGTAGGACACCCAGGCAAGAGCAGCTGCTAGCGTGGGCTCTGGGGATGGTGCGCACTGTGAAAGCTAAGCTGATGGGACCTGCTCGAGAGGGAGATGGGCACAGAGGAGGGGCAAGTGTGGCCTCGAGGATTTCGATCTGAGCAACAGAAGAGCAGAGTGGCTCCTTACTGAAGTAGGCAAGCATTAAGGTGAGGCCAGAGTTTGACTGGGGGCTCGTGGAGCTTGGAGATAGAGAGCCAAGCGGAAGAGCTGAGTAGACCAGGGGCCATGAGCGTTTGGAGCAGAGGCCACGTCCCTTCTGAGTGAGGCCTCCTCCATAGGCAGGAGGAGGACAATTGCACCTCTGACCAGCGATGGGTCTGCAGACCCAGAAACCTGGCAGTCGGGAGCACACGGGCCACAGGTAAAGTGTCTACACAAGCTAAGGCTCCTGTGTTGGTCCTCCTGCAAAAGCTGAGAGTAAAGGAAGCTTCCATGCTCCAGGGCTGGGCACCATTGCCAGACCTCCTGATACGTCCTACGTGAACAGCCCAAAGAGTGTCAGTACATTTATATTCTGTTGTCAGAGGAAAGCTTGACTTGGGAAGGACTGTCACATGCGAGGGAGAGCCCTTTGCCTGTGCCAGGTGGCCGTGAGACCTGCCATCTCCAGCAGGAAATGCCTTTGCGTGTGAGCCGTGCTCTTGAATAAAGGACTCACCCTAGATGGGCTTCCCTTTATCACAAGGCCCAGACGTAGGTGGTAGTTAATCTGTTTCAGGGCCTGGCACTAGCTTTTTTCACTTTACATCAGAGGGAAAGGGGGAAATCTTGCCTGGAAGAGTCCTGATGGAGTTTACTTTGGTAACACGTCCGTTTCAATGCAGGTGAAGTAGGCCAGGCGCTGGGGCCTAGGACACTGGTTTAGGCCGTTGGGGACAAGAGCCAGACCCGGGTGTTGTCAGTGGCCCTTGGTGCAGTTAGTCTCAGCACCCAGGGGTGGGAAAGGATGGGTGGAGGGTTGTGCCAAGGCTCTAACTGAGCAATAAAGATTTGTGGCTTATGGGCACAAACCAAGAGAGAGGTTGCTGGCTGAATAGAAAGGGACGGCCCAGCAGATGATGGGGTGGGATGAGTTTGAGGTGTGGTGAGCACTCGGGTGGAGATACAGAGCCAGCAGAAAGGCCATCCTGGAATGTGGGGGGCGGGATCCACATTGGGACAGGAGGGGGCCAAGGAGTGCATGAGGTTGGGGTGGGAGAGAGGGTTGAAGGAGAGTAGGGACCCCAGGTGGGATCAGAGGACTCTGGTGGACGCCCGTGCAGAGCCTGGCTCCTCTGGCCACTGCAGAGCCCTCAGCACCTCAGCAGATGTTTACCTGGCCTCCGGGGGGCAGGGAGGGTTCATGTAGCAAGCGAGGGGCTCTCTTGCCGACCTGAACTATCTGCTAATTTAAAAACAGGCAGATAAAGTTGTTGAGACTATCTGGACAGTGGTGGGAAAAAAGAATTACTTTAGATTTTATACACCTACATTCCAGTTATGTTTCCTTGTGACTTAAGGGTCTCCAAGTGCTCGTATTACAGCACCAAACTGTCCCAAAAGAGAGGAAAACTGTACCCATTTCCTTGGACCTGAGGTATTTGGGCCTAAAGATCATGGTTTTTGTTTTTGTTTTTTCCTTTTTTTGTCTTTTTTCGTGACGGGCAACGGATCGCAACCCTCAGTGTTGCGCCCGTACCAGACCGGGACCGGCAATGGGATCGCAACCCTCGGTGTTGCGCCCGCACCTCGCTCAGCCAGTGAGCGGCCGGTCTGTACGTGGGATCCGAACCCTTGGCGGGAGCGCCACTGCACTCCCAGGCGGTGCACTATAGCAGTGCGCCATCGGGCTGGCCCCTAAAGATCATGTTTTAATTATAGAACTTTTCTTGTTCCCTCTTAGGGACTGGAAACTAATATGAGGACACTTCAAAAAGTTTGTGGAGAAATAGGATTAAAAGATAATGTGATTGGGCCGGCCCGGTGGCGCACTGCTACAGTGCGCCGCTTGGGAGCGCGGTGGCGCCTCCCGCTGAGGGTTCGGATCCCACATACAGACCGGTTCCCGCTCACTGGCTGAGCGAGGTGCAGGTGCAACACCGAGGGTTGCGATCCCGTTGCCGGTCCCGGTCCAGTATGGGCGCGACACTGAGGGTTGCGATCCCATTGCCGGTCCCGGTCTGGTACGGGCGCAACACTGAGGGTTGCGATCCGTTACCGGTCACGAAAAAAGACAAAAAGGAAAAAAAAAAAAAAGATAATGTGACTCTTCCGTGAGCTTTTTGAAGTCCCTCACGTGTCTATGAAAGTTTGCATCTGAAAGAAGGAGTGAGCTTCAGTTTGTCCTGTGTGTTCTGCCCTCTGCGTGCTCAGTGTCACGGTATAAATCATAACTGAGAGGCTGTGCAGTGTCTCAGCTTTCTCCTCCGGAGGTGTGTGATTTATTCTCACGTCCTTTTGCAGTGCCCCAGCTGCGCCTTTCCTACCAGGCGGTCAGTAAGGAGATTCGGGCAGGTGTCCTGGGCACGCCTTGGAGGTCCTTCCCCAGCCAGCAGCCCTGTGTCCTGACGACGCTGTGCCTGTTTCGAGGCTCCTGCTCACGCTGGCTGAAAAGGGACAGCCCCTGTTTCTAGACCGATTCCAGAGTTTTGCTTTAACCTTCCTTTTTCCTCCCAGTGACTCACGTGGTTGGTGTGAACGGGCACAGGTCACCGCCGCCACTCCAGTCAGTGAGTGTTGTCCTTCTCGCTCCCGGCAGGAGCTGGTGGTGGCTCTGAGTCACCTCGTCGTTCAGTATGAGAGCAACTTCTGCACCGTGGCCTTGCAGTTCATGGAAGAGGAGAAGAACTACCCCTTGCCGTCTCCAGCCGCCACAGGTATGGCGGCGTCTTCTGCGGACGTGTGCACGTGTCACCCAGCTCACGGCCCTAGCAGGAGCTCAGGCCCTCAGCAGAACAATCCGTGGTCACTCATTTTTGCCAGGTCTACGCTCAGGCCTCTCAGATACCCACCTTGCATGGTCCCTGTTATTCCTGTTTTCTCGGGCATTTAGCAGAACGGAAAGGGGCCACACTGCCCCTCTTACTCTTTTCCTTCCTTTTTACCCTTTTTGGAAATCAAATTCGTGGAAATCTTGAAGGATGGCAAAACTGCAGTGGGGGCTTGCAGAAGAGAGTGTTAGCCGTCTTCCTGCAGTGAGTCACTCAGTCACGTTGTGGTTGGCTCATGTCTCGGTGAGTCATGGCAGGAAGCTCCTTTTCTCACATTTGTCCTTTTTGCTGGAGAATACAATTATCTTTCACATTTTTATTTCATCATCTGGGACTGCCCCCACCCCTAGCACACAGCCCGCTCTGCAGTGAAGAGGGCTCGTGGTCAGTAGGAAGCATTTTTTCTTTTAGTCACTCAGGGAAGGGAGATGAATGAAAACAGCCAGTGGGTAGGGTCCTGCCGGTGTCCCCAAGTGCTACAGGCATCGCTCTGCAGTCCCTTCCAGGGCAGTGGCCAGGTCCCGCATCGCCAAGCACCCGTGTGCACTCAGTGAGGCCACGGTTACCATCCTGTTCCCTGCTGCCTTCTATAATTTGACATTCACAGAGTTACACTCAGTCGTTGCTCTGTTTGGCCCTGTCATGCTGAATTCAACACTCATGTCAGATTCTTCCTGAGCCACGAGGCCCCATCTGTTACATTCATTCCTGTCCAGGTAGCAGCGACTGTCATCCATTGTCATAGCCGCAGTCGATCAGGAAATGCACTGTCCTTCCATCTTGAAGCCCGTCATTAACTCTCTCTTCTGCTTTCCTAGAGGGAGGGAGCTTGACCCCAGTACGAGACAGCCCGTGCACCCCCAGACTTCGCTCTGTGAGTTCCTACGGAAACATCCGAGCTGTCACCACAGCAAGGAGCCTGAACAAATCTTTGCAGAACCTGAGCTTGACGGAAGAATGTGAGACACTGGGAACTGGGTACTTGGGTTGCAAGAGTTTGGGTTTTTATCTCCTAAAACTTCTTATCTCAACAAGTACCACTGTGCCCTACCCCTTTCACTGTCATAAATGCATGTCCTGAAGTCCCATCTGCTCACATGGTCATTAGCCAGTCGCCCTTGAGTCTGTAGTCTTCTTTCCAGACATGAGTGTAGCCAAGAAGTTGTAGTTCTGCAACCAGAATAGCCAGTGGGCACCTCCCAGGCCTTCAGCAAGAGACGTGGGTGCGGCTAGAGACAGCAGCTGCTCTGAGGCCACTGCTCCCTGGCCTCCCAGTGACCCATCATCTCCAGACAGGGAGCCTGGCTCCAGAGGAGTTCGGTGTGTGTGACTGCATGTATGTGCATGTATGGGTGTGGTGGGCTTTCCTCTTTAGAAGGAAATACACATTTCAGTCACATCATTCACTGTAAGACCAAAGGAGGGTCCTTGGAGCCGCACACCGACCTCCTGCCCTACGTGTCTGCAGCCAGCAGCTCAGTGGCATTCTCCCCCGGGAACCTCAGCACCAGCAGCAGTGCCAGCAGCACCCTGGGCAGCCCCGAGAATGAGGAGTACATCCTGTCCTTCGAGACCATTGACAAGATGCGCCGCGTCAGCTCCTACTCCTCCCTCAACTCTCTCATAGGTGAGTCACGGTGGCCCTCACTGTGGCTCTGCCGCCACACGTGTCTTCCCAGTGTTCCAGGATCCTCTGCCCCCAGGACAGCACAAACTGCCCTCGGTGGCAGGTGAGCAGGTGCCGACACTCTCAGCTGAAAAGGAGAGAATAAGAATTAACTGGAGTATGAGGAAGCAAGAGAAACTTTTGCTGTGGGAAGCAGGAAAATTTAATCACTTTTATTCTGACACAGTCTTTCACGGGCCGTCTGGGGACGTGTAGGCTAGTGAGCTGCGTCGTGCAGGAAGGCTGCAGACCCTCCCTGGTCCTTTCGGGAGAGTCGGCCAGTGCTTCTCAACTGGGCTGATGGTGCCCAGGAGACACGCTGGTTGTCCCAGCTGGGCGGGGGGTGGGCTGCTGCGGGCCTCCAGGGGTGTGGCCAGGGCCTGTGGGGTGCAGCTCCACTGCGCCAGCTCTGGTCCCTCAGTGGTGTGTCACTCCCCAGCCGGAGGCTGGAGTTGGAGCTGAGGTTCAGGCATTTCTCTTGTTCTGCCGTGAGTGGTGCATTCCTGGGTCCTGCTGCCAGGATTGCTGTAGAAGACGGGGGAAGTAGGAATTGACTCTATTTTCTCATTGTGTAACTATGTTCATTTTCAAATTGCCAGTAACCGGGTTAGGACTTAACAGGCAAGCCTCCTCTTCTTGTTCTGTCCACCCAGAGTGGTTCACAGACTTTATTTAAAATTTTTTTTAACATTAAGAAACATTTTAGACAGAAATTAAGAGAGACTACATAAGAAACCTCTGTGCGTTTGCCATGTTCCCAACCTGAGGAGTCACGAGGGGCGCTCCAGCCCTCGGGGCCCTTTTCCAGCCCCGCTCCCTCCTGGTCATTACAGTTTTCCTTTCTGTCTGTGAATCCCTGGTGACACACAGCGCCTTGTGGAGGTCTTTAACTTCATGCTAACACCATCACATGATACGTGACCTTGCAAAGCCTGTGCCATTCACTCTGCTTTGGTGTTTGTATTTGTCCTTGGTGGTTGTCCTCTAAGTTTTCTTCGTTCACTTTTACAATCTGCCTCAATTTAATTATCCTTTCTCCCACTGATGGGCAGTAAGACTAGTTCTAATTTCTTCTTTGTTCCTCCTTTTTTGTAAACAAACTCAGGATTTGCCCCCTGCCACCATGGAGCCCCACGTCCAACACTACCTCCCTTGCCCCTGCACCCCAGCTCCGCAGGGTCCTGGGTCCCCGGCCTACCTCATGCCCACCTCCAGCTGGCACCCCCTGCAAAGCTCCTCTCCCAGATATTCCATTTGGAATTCTGATCACATGTCATCGTAAAGGAAACCTTCCCAGCCCCACCCTGATCTTGAGCCGGTCTTCCCCTGTCCTCTGATCTCTGTCCCCTTTTCCTGCTTCACTTTTCTCCTGAGAGCTTTGACCACCACACTTGTTATATGTTTGCTTGTTTACTTGGTGTCCCCTGGAATGTAAGAGCCACGATGCAGGGACTCTGCCTTGACAGCTGCTGTACGCCCCCATCCCACCCACATCCAGTGCCTGGTACACAGTAGGTGCTCAATAAACAAAGTGGGAATGTTCCAGGGGCAAAAGTGCCATAGGAAGGGCACGTGCATCCTCGCCTTCCAGTTCATCTGCAGAGGAGGGCTCTCCACGGGCCGCAGCCGGCATCTGTCCAGTGGGGCAGGGATCCTGCCCCCCACCTGGCCTTTGTGGGCCCTCCGCCTGTCAGGCAGAGCCAGGGGTATCTCTTCTGTTAATTTGCTTTTCCCTTGCTTACAGACAAGTTAAGCTCAGGAGCATTGGCCTTTCACATTTCCACTTTTGTAAACCCCCTGTTAAGTTTTGCCATTGTGTTATTTGTCTCTCCCTCGTTAATTTGTAGGAGTGCATCACAATTCTGGATCCTGACTCACAGTCAAGTACATCCATTGAAGACACATCTTCCAATCTGTGACTATTTATGATGTCTTTCACACCAGACAAGTTTTATGTTTTAATTTATCTTTTTCTTTATAACTTGTGTCTTTGGTGTTTCAAATTTTTCCTTTTCTCAGTGTCTTAAAGGTATTCTCCTATATTTTCTTCATACATTTAAAATTTCTCTTTTTTTGGGCCGGCCCGGTGGCACACTGGAGAGTGCGCTGCTTGG
>NW_007727556.1:316178-317548 GCF_000696425.1 Galeopterus variegatus
AGGGTTGCGATCCTGTTACCGGTCAGTAAAAAAGACAAAAAGGAAAAAAAATAAAAATAAAAACAAATTTTTTTTAAATTTCTCTTTTTTATGTTTACATCTTAAATACATCTTGAACTGAGTTTTGTCTCTGTGGTAAGGTAAGGGCCAATGTTTCTGATCCCCCGTGTGTCACCAGTCGTCCCTGTACCCCTCATCCAGTACTCCATCCTTTGTGCAGTGCTTTTCAGCGCCACCTCTGCCATAGGTCGAGCTCCCTCTAGGGTCTGGGCAGGGTCCTCTGTTCTGTTCTAGTGACCTTGTCTGCAACTGTCCAGATCACACGGTTGCAGTGGTATAGCTGTGGAGCCGAGTCCTCAATTTGTTTCTTCTTTAGCATTGCCTTGGCTATTCTTAATGGTTTTCTCTGCTATATACATTTTATAATCAGCTTCTCTGTTTCTACAACAAGCTTATTGCGTTGTTGTTTGGAATTTCAGTGAATTGATAGACATACTGGGTAGAATTGACATCTTTGTGTTACCGGAGAGGCTCTGGGGAGGTCAGATACCTGACCTCACCCCTGTCCCCTACCAGGTGCTTGACTCTGCTGCAGGAAAGAATTCAAGAGCAAAGTCAAAGTAGAAAGCAAGAGCAAGTTTAATGCAGAGAGTAAGGAACACACACCTCACAGGCAAGTGCAGGCTGGCTCGAGAGTGAGCAGCAGCCCTGCTTTCATCCCGGGCTCTGCCTTTTGTAGTTGGCTCTCTGCACATGTTCATGCTATCTATAAATATTTAACTAGAGGGGTAGTTCCCAGTTATGTAACTCTTACCCCTGCACATGCTCTGTTTCTTTTAGCACCTGCTCAGTAGTCTAATTCCAGCATATACACCAAGTATACTTAAAATATACTCTGCTTACTCTCTAGGTCTTCCAGTGAAAGGTCATTCAAGGACAAACTCCTTATTGCCATGCTCGACCACTGAAATTAATCAAGTCTGCCTCTGCCTTGCCCTGTTGTGCTTGAAAATTGGTGCAGCACACAACAGTAGCTCTCTTCTAGCTCAGGGCCAGGGGAGGGGCCTGAGATTCTGGGGTGTGGTTTGAGACTCAGAGGAGTGGCGTGAGACCCAGACTCAGGGATGCTGAGTACCTCCTGTCTCATCTGCAGTATTGTCTCCTTATCCCTCAACAAAGTATGTCTTTCCATTTATTTAAATCTTCATTAATGTCTTTTACGACAGTTTTTAACTTTCTATGTAAAGGTCACAATCATTTTGTTCAAGGTATGTTATGGTTTGGGTAATTTTAAGTTGTATCATTTTTTAAAAAACTGTTGCTGACAAAAAAAGAATGCAAGTGGACATCTTTGTTTCATTCCTGAGCAT
>NW_007727556.1:318554-333601 GCF_000696425.1 Galeopterus variegatus
AAAAAACTGTTGCTGACAAAAAAAGAATGCAAGTGGACATCTTTGTTTCATTCCTGAGCATACAGGAAACATCTCTAACTTTTCACCTTTAAATATGTTTGCTGTAGATTTTTTGGTGGATCCCCTTTGTTTATAGAAATTTCTGTCTCTTCTGGTTGGTTTTGTAAGTGAAAATTCTCATTCTATTAAGATAGTTAAAAAATTTTTTTCATAAATGAAATGAATTTTATTGAATGTTTTTTCTACACTCTTGATATAATCCTGTGTCTATTAATATGGTGAATTACATGATTGGAATTTCTTATTAAACCATCCTTGCATTTCTGGGTAAACCCAACTTGGTTATTTCCTTTAACATTGTTGCATTAAGTTTTTCAATATTTTATTTATAATGTTTTTCGTCTGTATTTGTGAGTGAATTTGGTCTATAATTAATCTATCTTGTACTGCCCTCATCTGCTTTGCATAGTAAGTTTATACTATCCTGATAAAATTGGTTAGGGAGTATACCCTCATTTTCCGTCCTCTGGAATAATCTGTATAAGACAAAGATCATGTGTTCTTTGGTGTCTGAGTAGAATTTGCCTCTAAAACTGTCTGGGCTTAGTGGAATTTTGTGTAGGTGGATTTTAATTACTTATACCATTTCTTTAATGAATATGATTATTTACATTGTCTATTTCTTCTTAAGTTAGCTTTGATAATGTATTAGTCCATTTCTGTTACTTATAACAAAATATCTGGAACTGGGTAATTTACAAGAAAACTAAATTTATTGCTTACAGTTCAGTGGCTGGGAAGTCCAAAGTCCAGGGAACACATCTGATGAGGGTCTTCTTTGGGGTGGCTTTACAGATCTCACATGGCAGAAAATGATGGAGCTGAGAGCGCAAGAGGCCAACCTCCTCATTCATTGTCCTTTTAAAGCCCTCAGAACCACACCTCTGACCAGCATTATTAATCCATTCACTACTGCACAGTCCTACAATCTAACCACCTCTTTAAAGCTTCACCTTTCAATTACCATGATAGGATTTCCCATCCTCTTAACACTTTCACAGTTGAGATTAAATTTGGTGGAGGGACATTCAACCCAAGGCATTCCACCCCTGGCCCCCCAAAACTCATGTCCTTTTCACATACAAATACATTCATTTCATCCCCATAGTCTTAACTTGTTTCAACTCACGAGTCCAAAGTTCAAAGTCCTACCTATGAAATCAATACAAGTTATCTACTTCCAAGATACCATGGTGAGACAATCATAGAGTAGGTATTTCCATTCCAAAAGGGAGAAATAGGCCAATAGAAATGAGTAACAGGTCCCAGACAAGTCTGAAACGCAGCAGGGCCGGCGTTAAATCTTACAGCTAGTGAATCGTGTATTTTGACTCCATGTTCGATGTCCTCTACACACTGGTGCAGAGATTGGGTCCTCAAGTCCTTAGGCAGCTCCTCTTCTATGGCTTTCTTGATCTCAGGTGATGCTTTAGCTCTCTCAAGCNCCTACCTATGAAATCAATACAAGTTATCTACTTCCAAGATACCATGGTGAGACAATCATAGGGTAGGTATTTCCATTCCAAAAGGGAGAAATAGGCCAATAGAAATGAGTAACAGGTCCCAGACAAGTCTGAAACGCAGCAGGGCCGGCATTAAATCTTACAGCTAGTGAATCGTGTATTTTGACTCCATGTTCGATGTCCTCTACACACTGGTGCAGAGATTGGGTCCTCAAGTTCTTAGGCAGCTCCTCTTCTATGGCTTTCTTGATCTCAGGTGATGCTTTAGCTCTCTCAAGCTGGCATCGCACACTGGAAGCTCCACAAGTCTGGGGTCTACATGGCCGTCCCGCTACCATGGCTCCACTAGACATGGGGCTGTTGGGGTTTCTCTGCGCAACTCTGACCAGCCAGTCCCTAAATGTTTAAATCTGTAAATTTTCTTCTAAGTGCCATTTGTGTATATCCCTCAAGTTTTGATTTAAGTTATTTTCTTATTTCCATTTTGATGCCTCTACCTTAGAATTTAAAGCTTCTCTTTGTACCATGGGACAGCATCAGGTATTTCTGACTTGTTGGTGGCATGAATGAAGGGGGAAGCCACGATGTGCAGCGTGCCCATGTGAGCACCAAGAGTCTGGTTCTGTGCTAGCCCAAGAGAAAGACCCCGGGTGTCCGCTAAGGACATTCCTATGAGGCAAGTCTGTCCGGTTGTGCTATAAGGGTCTCCCAGCTGCTCCCGTGAGGACCATCTGGATGGAACGTAGGATTCACAGCTGGTCACCACACCCTTCAGGATAATGAGAACCTGAAAGAGGGATCACTGTTCACCACACACACCTACACACAACTAAGGACTTAGCACAGAAATACCAACTTGTTCATTGATGCTGAGAAATAACATTGCAGGTTTATGTGTGTGGTTGTTGGCATTCAGTATAAATACAGGTAGTGCTAACTCATCAACAAAATATATTCTAAATGTCACTTGCAAGGTGTTCATTTTGAAGTGGAATACTCTTTTTTAAATAAATTTTATATATAGTGATTAGGTTTCCGTGCTAGCCTATGAGAGTCTTAACATGTAAATCTATAGGAATTTAGATTCTACTTACATATTGTTTTAGTCCGTTTTGTGTTGCTATAACAGAATACCTGAAACTGGGTAATTTATAAAGAAGAGAGGTTTATTTGGCTCACAATTCTGGGACAGCTGCATCTGGCATGGGCCTCAGGCTGCTTCTACTCATGGCAGAAAGTGGCAGGCAGCCGGCGGGTACAAGCAGATCACATGGCGAGAGGAAGCAAGAGAGAGGAAGTGAGAGAGAGAGAAGGTGCCAGGGTCTTTTTAAGCAATGAGCTCTCGCGGGAACTAATAGAGCAAGAACTCACTCATTAATCCCCCCTCCCCCAGGGAGAGCATTAATCCATTCATGAGGGATCCGCCCCCATGACTCAATCAGTTTCCAACACTGCCACACTGGAGATCAAATTTCCATATGAATTTTGGCGGGAAGAGCACATCCAAACTCCATCACATATCTACAGTGAAAATAGGTATTTTAAATAGAGAAAATACTAGAAAGTAGAAATTTGTAGTATTCTGTTTCTTTTTTTTTTGTCTTTTTTACTGACCGGTAACAGGATCGCAACCCTCGGTGTTGCGCCCACACCGTGCTCAACCAGTGAGCGGGAACCGGTCTCCACATGGGATCCGAACCCTCGGCGGGAGCGCCGCCGCACTCCCAAGCGGAGCACTCTCCAGTGCACCACCGGGCCGGCCCAGTAGTATTCTGTTTCAATTACACTTTTCCCCAGCCCCAGCCACAGCTCCTGTGAGTAGTTCTCTATCATCTCTGCCAGGTTAGCGCCACCTCTACGCATCTGCCCCTCCCCCACTCCAGTTCACTGTCACCAAAGTCAAGGTGGCTGCTTCCTTCCAACTCTTATGTCACAGCAGGGGTCAGCACACTTTCTGTAAAGCAGAAGATAGTGAATATTTTTATCACTGCCTTCGTAGGGCACACGTAGCCAGAGGCCACGTATGAACGAATGAATGTGGCTGTGTTCCAGTAAAACTTTATTCATGGACTGAAGTTTGAATTTCGCATAGTTTTCACATTACAAAATATTTTTCTTTTGATTTTTTTTCCAACCACTCAAAAAGTATAAAAGCCATCCTTAGCTCACATAGAAAAACCCTGACTGCAGAGCACACCTCCTGTACCTCCAGCCTCCAGGCACGTCCCTGCGAGTGAAGCAGAGAGCTGAGATGCAGGGGCATGCAGCAGGCACGCTCATATATTGAGGTTGGCCCTGTCCACCCCACGGGGCCTCCTGCATTTCTCTTGCCACTGCAGCGAGGGGACCACGTTTCTCTCCCCAACGCCTGCCCTGTCCCACCCACCTCTCCCCCCCCCGCCACTGTTGCTGCTGCACCCTGACCTGGCATGAGGCAGCTTCCTCCTAGCCAGGCTCGCCATGTCCACTCTTGCCTTCCTCAGTCATTGGAAGAAGACGGTGTCCTTCCTCTTTCAAAGAAAATCAAGACAGCATCACCACCTGGCACTCATCGCATGACCATGGGCCACACACCTGGTGGTGCACACATCCAGCATCACCCCATGAGCTACACGGGCTGTTAACTCACTTCTGTCACCCTCTGTTCACACCAGTCAGGTCATCAAGAGAGGAGTCAGAGGGAGACGTTGAACCCGGGCTGTGAGCATGTGG
The DNA here is from genome assembly GCF_000696425.1 of Galeopterus variegatus. Taxonomy (NCBI): domain Eukaryota; kingdom Metazoa; phylum Chordata; class Mammalia; order Dermoptera; family Cynocephalidae; genus Galeopterus; species Galeopterus variegatus. The sequence goes on from NW_007727556.1 coordinate 322,790, forward strand.
TGTTACTGTGCCTGTCATCTGTAGGTTGGAGCGCAGGCTGAAAAGTATCAGAGCCGGTGTCACCCTGCGACACTGAGTACTCTCACCACAAGGTCCCACTTGCTGCTGCATTTCCCTTTCTCACTGGGTATCTTAGATGCCATGTGGGAGTCTCCCCTTTGCTGGTGAAGGCTCAAGGCCGTGGTGTTTCCAGGTGGTTTGTCTTGGCAGGGCCGGTGTTTGGTGTGCACAGTGCAGCCTGTGGCCCTGCATGCTGTCCACAGGCCAGAGGGGCCGGAGTGGGTGGCCTTGGTGAGCTGGCGTTCCTGCCCGACTCCTGTCTGGAACTTAGCTCCTGTGTCTGACAAGCAAATGTGATTGTTACCCGCAGTACTGGTCATGGTGGTTGTGTGAGGGCCACGCCAGACTGGAAGCCCTGCCCGACTCCTGTCTGGAACTTAGCTCCTGTGTCTGACAAGCAAATGTGATTGTTACCCACAGTACTGGTCATGGTGGTTGTGTGAGGGCCACGCCAGACTGGAAGCACACAGCTGCCACCGGGGGAAGGAACACGTATTTTTCTCTCCGTGAGTTTTTCCTCCTCTGCCTGTTTGTTCTTTCCTGTCTGTCTTTCTCCAGAGAGTTGGGATCCACATCGCTGGTCCCTTCTTTCTTACACAGTCAGATTTCTATAAATTTTTTTTTGCCAGAGAAGACTGAATTTTACTTATATATTCTTCTAGTCTTAGAAAACTTGAGGGGAAAACGTTTTAAAATGAGCTGGAGTTTCGGAGGGAAGTTAAGAAGACAAAGTAGCCGTAGGCCAGAGTCACCTCGCTCATGTTCAGCAGGAGGCCGCACACTCGCCTGGAGGCCACCGCGCCTGCACACGTGTTGAAATTCTTAACTCGCTTGGAACCCCGTTACTGGCAGCACTCGCTGTTTAAAACCAATTTCTTCCTTCATTTCAACCAAAGAGCAGCAGTCTCTTTAGCCCCTTTCACCAGCTGTTGTGGAAAATGCTTCCAGAACCATGGCAACCTAGGACATCTCCTTATTCCCGTCTTCTCCCACAAAGTCAGCTCCCTCCAGTAGCCTTGTCCCCGGTCCCTCCCTGCTGTTTTCCCCGAAGCACTCACTGATCCCACCAGTCGTACATTTCCTGACCACATGTCTACTGCCTCCTGCTTTGGAATGAAGCTCCTTGGGTGGGGCGGGGGCCGTGGCTTCTTTTGATCACTAGATCCCACTTGCCAGGGCCATAGTGGGGCGTGATAACATTGCTAAACTAGACTGTACCCGGGTCTCCATCATGCCTCACGTCCTGGAATCGTTTTTGATGTCTCCATCCCGCTTGTTTCTCACTCAGTCGTCTGGCCTGACGTCCACGTGGATCTCCCAAATCAGGCCTTCCTGTTTCCAGACCCCCATGCACACCCCGTTGCACCGCCATGCCTGGACTTCACCTGGGGTCTTGCTCTTTGCTGACCCACAGGTCTTTCTGAACACCAGCTTTGCACAGGTTACTCCCCAGGTGACACCTTCATTAAAACTGCATTTCCTGTGGTGTCCAAACTGCAGCCCAACACTCCAGTCTGCATGGCCAGCCCACCAGACCTCGGCAGCAGCACCCCACTGCGCCTGCCCCAGCACCCCTGGCTGCTGCCGGCCCTTTATGTGGCCTGGACTCCACCGTCCTCACTGCTCAGAGCAAGGTGGTCTCACAGGGAGGTACCACTGACCTGTCAGGTGATCTGCCTGCTGCATGCTCGACCCAGATACATCCAGCATGACATTGCCGCCTTCACCACCAAGTCCCCCTAAAGCTGTCGCTTCTCACCGACGAGTACGGGGGCCAGCCCGTCTGTCCGGGCCCTCAGCGCCCCCCACCCCTCCTCCCTCTCAAGCCTCCCCATGTTCCTGATGCCCACAAGTGGGCAGGAGCAGCTCAGGATGGACGGCCAGCTGGAGAGGGGCTGCTGGCCCGTGTCCAACACAGAGGCACCAGCACGATGCCCCTCCTCCCCCAGATCACAGCCTCAGCCACCGAGCCAGCGGCTCCCTCACCACCTCACACCCACACTCTGTCCCCATGAGGACCATCCTGCCGTGCACATCCCTCTTTCCTCCTGTCGTGCACATCCCTCTTTCCTCCTGTCACCTGCGTCTTGGCTGAGGTGGGACCAATATAAGCAGGTGTACCTGCCTGCCATATAACCTTGCACCAGAAGCTCCAGCAAGGACATAGATCAAGGCTCTGGCCTGGGAGGACTGGTTTTCACAACTCGGCTAAATACAGCCATATTTTATACCATTTTGAAAATGTGTTACCATAGTAACGAATCCAAGATGGAGCTGTACTGGGGAAGGGGAGGCATGGAAGAGCAATACCAGCAACGGGAGCTGAGCCTCCCGGCCGCCCTCAGGGCTCCCAGCCCTGCAGTGTTGCAGGGAGCACTGCTGTCACCCCCTCTATGGGAGGAGCCCTGCTGGTCACCCACACTCTCTCAAAGCCTGAACCTGGGATGCAGCTGGAGAGCCGGGCTCAAGTCCTTGCCCTCTGCTTCACTCAGAATCTGGGGGTTGGAGCAACTCCCCTCAGAGAAAAGAGGACCAGAGAGACCCGAGTCCAGAAACACGGGCACTGCGTGGATCCCCCGGTCCCTGCCAGGCTCTGGCTGTCGTGTCGCAGCTCCGTCATTATTACCACACAGGCCACCAGCAGCCTCCCTCCCTTGTCTTTCTTCCAAGACATCACGTACTGGCAGAAGAGGCCTTCGCAAGCCCTGCACCAGCTCCAGAGACCCCGCACAGGGAGCTGGGACCTGGATTTCTGGAGGCCGCAGGGTCTCGATCTCAGGGTAGAGGAGGTATTGGTTTCTGTGCAGAAGGAAAGCCCAGCGCTCAATCAACAAGGAGGGGAGCAGAGCAGGATTGTTGCCAAAGGAGCCATGCAAGTCCTGGAAGAAGTTTATAGCCCATTAGCTTGATTTCTTCTTGTCGGAAAAGGGTGGTGAACCAGCGCTCAATCAACAAGGAGGGGAGCAGAGCAGGATTGTTGCCAAAGGAGCCATGCAAGTTCTGGAAGAAGTTTATAGCCCGTTAGCTTGATTTCTTCTTGTCGGAAAAGGGTGGTGAAAAAGTGAGCAGACTTGTTTTCTGATGCCACAAGATTGATTATGTTTTTGGAGCAAGAGCCCTTGACTAAAGGCCACCATTAAGTGTGTCTTGTCAGGACGCTGAGGATCGTTGCTGAGAAGATCATGCAGATGCACTGGCTGCCCAGCCCAGGAGGGGCTCCCTCCTCGTGTAGGCCACTGGAGGGGTCACAGCTTCAGCCAGCCCAGGTAGGGAGGGCGGGCAGAGTGACGGCCAGCGAGGCTCTCCTGAGGCCGGTCTGAGGAGATGGAAGTCACTCTTGGGGCTTCACGAGAAAGGAGCAAGCGCAGAGCTCCTGGCCACCCACATCCCCAGATTAGAGGCTCAGAGGCCATGAGCCCTGCTCTGCAGGCCCCTGGAGACCCAGCATGATGGCTGGCATCTCCTCGGGCTTCTGCAGCCCAAGCTGTTCCTGGCGCCGCGGGACTTCTGTGATTCAGTCGGCCGCAGAGCTCTGAGTAAATCTCCCTGGTGATGCTATTCAGAAAGCCGTGGCCATTGCTCTGGAAAATAAATCCCGTGCTATTCGCTGTGATCTTTTATTACTTATCTTCTAGACAGGAAAGTAGGTCCTCAGCACTTTGGGGTGCAGCACGTGCTGCTGCAGAAGCTGTCTGAGTGGCGGGACCACCTGTGTGGGGGGCTACGTGCAATCTTGGAGACAGTGGGTTTCAAAGCAGGATAGCTCCCACAGAGGAAGCCTGCGAGAACAGCCCTCGTGTCAAACCGAGGAAAGTAGAAATAAAGATAGCAAGTCCACCGTCGCAGTCCTGTATCGTTCACCAGTGGGTAGTTCCGTGCCCACCGTAGTCAACGAGACTGGCAAAAACTGGATCTGTTTCATTCCCTATTGAGGCAAGGCAAGTGTTATATCAAAATCAAAATCCGGAAGAAAGTCAACAACAGTAATAAAAACAAGATTTTAAAAAACAGACAGAATAATAGCTGATACGTGTGCCCAGCACAGTGCCAGGTGCTTTTGTGGAGGTGGTCTGTTGAGCCCTGATCCTAGACTGCTGCCCCTAGGTGTCCACATCTGTTACCCCCACTTTATGGAGGTGCCCTTCTTACATCTATACTACAGGCAGCTGTTCGGTCAAGGGTCCCATTCAACAGCCACACAGCGACGGCTACACTGATGACGTGTGCTGATCAGAAGCCTCGTTCTGACGTGCTTGCTCCCGCACCCGCCCCCGGCTGCTGCTATTTCTTCTCATCACCTCTTCCCTGTGTCACCATGAGGGTCTGTCATCTGAATCCAGGTGGAACTCAGCAGCTGCAACACTGTCCCTTCACAGCTCAGGGTCATGTGGCAACCACGCTTCTGGGGAAGCGGCTCCGGTGTGCCACTCGCGGTAGGAAGCCTGTGAGCCCAGCAGTGACAGAGGGGCATGGTCACGACCGGGCACTGCGGTGACTCGTGGCCTCTTTGAGAGAACTTCCTGTCCCTCTGTGCTGAAGTGGGTCACACAGCTCAATTCTGGGGCTGCTCCTTCTTTCCTTCTTGAACGAGGCTACGTGTATAAAAGTACATCCCGTACTTTCTTCTTATACATCATAAACGAGGCGCCTGTCACAAAAGTGGACTGTGAGCACCTTCCTCCTTTAAAAGAAATGAAAATGCAGCTGTCACCTGCCAAGAGCCTGGCGATCTTTGCCACAGAGGGTGCCTGCGTTCCTGGTAACAGGCGGTCTGCTGGAGTAGAAAAGTAGATTCAGGGCGTTTCCCGCAGATGTTCTGGAACTGACTTCACCGCACAGTTTCCTTAGGCTTTGGTTGTAAATCTAGACAGCGGTCTCAGAGCCGTGGAATGTGAGAGCTGAAGGGTTTTCACTCTGTTTCTAAATTAAAGCAGTGCAGGACAATAAGAAGTCAATGGTGTGGGATTTTGGGGGTGTCCCCACTGCCCTGGGGTCCACCTCCATACTAGCTTCGGTCACGTCACATCTCCAGTTACAGTCCAGGTTGGCGCCAAGCCCGCATCTCCTGCCACACCTGCCTGCCTGTATGATAGCACGGGGCTGCGCGTGGGAGACACACATGTGCACAGGGCTGCATGAGTGACTGCGTGTCTGGGGCATGTCTCCTGTGATTGTAGGACAGTCACGTGCACGGTGAGCTGCCTCAGCCTCGGACATGCCTCTCCTTAATGTCCGGCCTCTTGGCAACTCACACCAGTACTGCAGCTGTGTTTCTGGACACTGCAGCAGGGCCGGCCTGTCTTAGATGTGACTGGAGGGCTTCCGCAGAGTCATCGCGCAGGGTTTCCTCCCAGTGGCCGCCTGGCGGGGAGGCCACTCACAGAGCCTAGAGAGCAGGGCTCCGTGTCCCTCTCAGATGGGGCACGGCAGGCAGCGCCGTTCTGGCGCAGCCCAGTGCGGATGGGTGCAGCTGCAGGTTAGGGGATGCAATAAGGTGAGCTGGCAGGTCGTCACAGGCATCCACGTAGAACTCGTGCACACGTGCCTTGTACTCTTAACCGCCATTGGTCTCTCTTCTTTCTCCTTGAATGTGTCATAAAAAACTCACTCCACTCGAACAGACGTGTTGCTCAGGAAACTCTTTATCCTCTAAAGGATAACATTAGAAGTGTTCTAACAGCACTTCTAATGTTTGAACTCCTTTGTAAACACCAGGAGCCGGCCAATTGGGTGACGTAGAACCGTGGCTTATTTGAAATTCTCTTTTAGTCTCTCTTTGCTATTGAACAAGCACTTGCTTTTCAGCAAACCAATTGTCCAACTTCCCCCAAGATACAGAAGATGGAGTTCTGTGTGGCTGTGTCCCCATCTGACTCCAGGCCCCTGAGTGCAGGGCCCGGCCCACAGCAGGTGCTCCAGCCCCGCAAGGACGAGCAAGGCCCACGTGGCACCTCCTCTGCCCTCCCTCTCAGCCCCTCATGTCCTCGACAGGGTTCTCCTTTTCTCCTATCTGCCTCTCAGACGTGGCCCCTGCTCCCAGCAACTCCAGCACTGTGGGAGCTGGTGCTGGCTCGCGCCAGGAGCTGCTCAGTCCTGTCGCCCATCCCTCCCTGTGGGCTCCTGGGCACTTGCCACCCCTCCCCGTCTCTGACCTGCTGGTGTGGGTCCCAGTTGTGCTTCTCTGAGGGCCCCATGCAAGTCCTGTCGCCCATCCCTCCCTGTGGGCTCCTGGGCACTTGCCACCCCTCCCCGTCTCTGATCTGCTGGTGTGGGTCCCAGTTGTGCTTCTCTGAGGGCCCCATGCATGCCCATCACCTCCATGTCTTAGTTCTTAGTTATGCTGCCAACCATCCCTCCACCCCTTCTTTGCCTCAGAACAGTCCTGCTTCCCCTCGAAGCCCACCTCGTGCGCCTCTTCCCTCGGGCCTACCTGGCCCTCACCCCCTGGCCCCACTCGCACCCCTTACTGCGTCTCCCCAGGGCAGCAGGTGCATGGAAACGGTGTGGCTTGAGGGTCAGACAGGAATGCTTTCACCTCCCTCGTCCTTTGGCCTCGGCAGGAGAGCTCTCTGGGCCCCGCCGTCCTACTCTGTAACGCCAGGGGCACTGCCTGCCTTTAGGATTGTTGAGTAATTAAGTAGCATTGAGCCGCCATCACTGATGAGGGCCCCCAGCAGATGTTCCTTTTCTTACCCTCATGTTCATGATTTACTTGTGTATTGACACACCCGATTCCCCATTGGGCCCCATCTCGTCTGTGTTTGTGTCCGAGCGTGCAGCACAAGACCCGGCATTAAGGGAACACTTGGTGTTTGTTGGACAAGTTGGCAGACACGTGGGGTAAAGGTCACACCACATACACCTTTTGTGTGATTTCCTAGGAACTTAGAACAGTGCCAGCATGTGGGGTGGGCAAGAAAATCTCAGTAGCCACAGCAAACAGAGCACACATGGGACATGGAGTGGGGGACAGACAGAGGCATTCGTCCCACGTACACCTGTTGCTGTCGAACTTAGATCAGTGCTACCTGCGATTGGATGCCACGCTCTCAGTCAGGCGGGGCATTTCAAGTGAAGTCCTGCTCTTTTCTAACCCAGTTCCCTTTTATAAAGATTCAGCCTCAGAAGATGAATTCATTGTGATAAGCCCATTTACCAGCTGGGATTTCTGAATCTCTGGGCCCAGTACCAGAAGAACAAAAAGGAGCTTCCTGTAACCCCAGCTCTTTAAAGCTTCACTTCCTGATTCCGTGGTTAGTTTTTCAGAAAATGGAGCTACCTCAGATGCCATCAAGCATGCAGTGGCAGTTATTTGCTACTAAATCACCTCCTGTTTCTCTTTTCCAGGAGTTTCTTTTAATAGTGTTTACACTCAAATTTGGAGAGTCTTATTGCATCTGGCTGCCGACCCCTACCCAGATGTTTCTGACCTGGCCATGAAAGTGCTCAACAGTGTGGCCTACAAGGTACGTGTGCTGGGACGTCTTCACAGGAGCTCCCGTGGTTCTGGTTTTCAGCTACAACTATTCCAGCAGGAAACTCCAGGCACATCCAGGTCTACAACATGGTTTAGAAGATAAGTAAGTGAGGTGAACTTTGAAGAAGGTTTTGAATCTAGAGTTTTGGAACAGACCCTGAGCTTCACTCGTGTGTGGTTTTGGTCAAGCCACACTTTCCTGTGTTTCCTTGCCCAAAGCAGGGCATCGGGCAGGGGAGGACTGGCACCGTTTTTCACGGTCCTCTTTCTATCTGTATGATCTGTGGTGATGTCTCCTTTTCCATTCCTGACACTGGTAATTTATGACTTCTCTCATTCATGACCATTCTGGCTAAAGGAAACTTCAGAGAACCAGCTCTTGGTTTAACTGGTCTTCCTCTGCTGTTTGTCCATTTTCTGTGTTATTGATAGCTGCTTTTATCTTTATTAACTTCTTTTCTCTGCTTACTTTGGTTTTAATTTACTCTTCTTTTTCTAGTTCTTAAGGTAGAAGCTTAAGTCTTTTGAGACTGTAAACTCTTCCCAGTCCTTTTTGTGAGCTCTGGGAATCTGTCCTACTGCCTTCCAATTGTTCTTTTCCCAGCCTCATGGGTTTCCACCCCACCTGTGAGCAAAAGAGTATTCAAAGACTCAAGGGGCCTCCCCTGCAGACCTCGGAAGCTCTCACCTTTCTGCTCCTCTGCCCTGCACGTTCCAGTCCCCCAGCCTCCCCAGAGCTCTGGTCTCTGTCTCCTCTGCTCAGAGGAAGCTCTGGGCTCTGCCTGACTTCCCCTTCTCTGCACTGCAGCCTGGGACTGCCCGGAAGCCACTCACAGGTCCTAAGCTGAGCAGTTGTTTATTTCCTTTCTCTCAGGGATCACAGGCCCACAGTACCCAATGTCCTCTGTCTGAGAACAGTTGCTTCATATATTTCTCCTGGTTTTCTAGTTGTTTATAGAAGTTGGACCGTTTACATGGCAATTAATCTTCTGTAAATTGAACTAGAAGTCATTCATTATAGAATTTAAAATAAAATTTTGTAACTTTTTGATGAAATTTCAAGCTTACAGAAAAGTCGAAAAGAGGGTACAAAAAAGACCATCACATCTTACAGTTTCCCTGGTGTTCTCTCAATCCTTACCTGACCCAAACCTCAACTGCAGGGTTGTCCCCAGGTTGTCACCTATTTCCTAGAGTCTGTAGGGTCTAGGATCTGTGGCCTTCAGTCCCAGTCCATTGTGTTTTCGAAAGTGCCGTCAAGCCTCCTGGTGCCCTTGTGAGCCGTGGCCTTCCTGGCGCTTCTGCAGCTCCTACCTCTGTTGGTCTAGTTACGTCTTTTTCCTGACTGGTTGGAATCACCTCACTGTCAGCGGCTGCTGCTCTTCAGCTCCTGGTAGTGTCACACGTAATTGTAACAGACAGCCTTGCTGTGTCCCAATTTTAAAATGCCGTCAAAGTCAGTCTTCTCTTTCTCATGAAAGAAGCAAGAACAGTAATGCAGAAGTAAACTCTGGGTTTTAAACTCAAGAGATGTGGTTACATGTATGGCTTCTATCCTGGAAGCGAGGACTCGTAGGTCCAGAGATATTTCATAGTCTCTCCTGCCCAGTAGAGCTGCCAGCTGAGTGCTAAAATGTTAGATTACTATTGGCCAACCCAGAAGGGTCTGGATTGTTTAGTCCTGCACTGACTTCCCCTCCGGCCAGGGGCTGCTCAGCCCACTCTCTTCACCCTTGTGCTGTGTGACCAGCTACAGAGCTGCCTGGTAATCTCCAGCCTCAAGGGCTGGGTGGTCTTCTCAGCTTTCTTTCCTGCGTCCCTGGCCTATTAAATTATAGCCAGCCAATTAAGTCAGTGTTTCCACCATTTAATAGAAAACTAAGAAATAATCCAGCCATCTGCTTTTTCAGTTAAGGATAGGACCAATGAAAAAAAGGCTTTTAAAAAAATACATGCTTGTTACATGTTATGGTCTGAGACCAAGAGAGGGAGAAAGAAAAGCAGATAGGAAGGAAACAGGGAGGAAAAGAGGAGGAGAACCTAGAGAAAGGCCCGGCTGAGACCTCACAGTACCCCGAGGTTCCGGAGGGCTTGGGGAGGAGAGAGTCACATCCCCCTGCAGCGCGTCAGGGCAAGTCCGTTCTCACCACTCACCACCGCTCTTCCAAACTCTAAGTAGCCTCTCCCACTTTTACATTTTCCAGGTTGGGTTTTAAGTAATCGTTTTCACTTAAATAGTTTTAAAAGCTTTGTGTGAATGTTAACAAATGGTTGAAGTTTGTAGAATTTACGTTCAAAGAAAGTAGAGACTGGCCAGCTCCCTCCTGCCTGCAGCCGCTGACACACAGCAGGTCTGTGCCTCTCCGTGCTCTCTGAGGCCCAGGCAGCCCGCTGGCCGCGGACCACCCTTGTGCTGGCCACACAGCACGGCTGGAGGCCAGCACCCTAGAGTGGTTTAATCATCCTCCCCAGTTAATTTAGCTTCCTGGTGTTTTGGTCATGGTGAAATCAGCCTATTTAAGTTTATTTTTCAGTGTCTTTTATGTATTTGACCTTATTAGGAATCAATCTGAATTATTTAAAAATGTAATCCCAGTGCCTAGTCTTGAGATTTCACAACGGTAAGTTCATTACTGTAGACACAGCCACAGGTTGTTAAATTGTTCCTTTCAGGGCTAGCATGTGAAGCACAGAAACCATTTCTCCGTGCTCTGCAATAAAGACACTATTTGCAGCCTCCGCAGCCCTGGGTCCTTCTGGATTGTGTGAGGTGTGTAGCTATGAGCAAGAAATGCACCCCCACCCCACTTTAAGGTAGTTAAGCATTGTCTTAATGTTAATCTCTCATTTTAGAAAATTATAGCAGGCTGAAAAGATAGCCTTGTCCTGCCTGTAGAGCAGTGCTCTCTGACTGAGCCCTAGAAAGCCCCATAAAGTGGCCTTTGCCTTCTGTGCTTGCTGTGCTGGTCTAGAGTGACACCCACGGCCAGAAGGATGGTGACAGAGCGGGCCTCCTCCAGAGACATTGCGATGGGGCAGTGTAGCGTGCGTGCCTGCATGTGTGCCTGTTTGTGCCTGTGTGTCTCTGTGTATGTGTGTGCATGCCCATGTCTGTGTGTCTGTGTGTCTCTGTATGGCTGTCTTTGTGTGTCTGTGTGTGTGCCTGTGTGTGTCTCCCTGTGTGCGTGCCTGTGTGTGTCTGTGTATGTGCACATGTTTGCTTTTAAGAGTAAACGTTGCTACGGAAGCATTTGGGAGCATAAACGTTAAGGAAA
>NW_007727556.1:334118-335046 GCF_000696425.1 Galeopterus variegatus
TGTGTCTCTGTATGGCTGTCTTTGTGTGTCTGTGTGTGTGCCTGTGTGTGTCTCCCTGTGTGCGTGCCTGTGTGTGTCTGTGTATGTGCACGTGTTTGCTTTTAAGAGTAAACGTTGCTACGGAAGCATTTGGGAGCATAAACGTTAAGGAAATTTTCTCCTATCTTCATCTTACTTTCTTGCTTTCTGCTCTAGGAATTGAGGGGGTTACATTTCATTTCACAGAGAAATGAGCCTATTTTAGGTATTTAATTCTGAAGCCAAAGTTTTGTTCGTCACAGTCAAAAACAGCCTCATTATTATGGAATGCCCCATAGAATTCTATATTCAAATGTAAAAACTGCTACCACCTCTGTATGAAAGAACCCACACGCTCAGGAGCTCTGGCCTGACTTCACGTTTTTATATCCCCACTCCATGGGCTTGGGGCTTGCGTTTTGCTTTTAGTTTTTATTAAAATTTCACACCCCATAGAGGTAGAAGAGAGTAGTGACCCTCAGGAACCCGTCTTTGAGCCAGGAGCTCTCGCCTCGTGGCCACTGCTATCTGTGGTTTCAGGATAACACTGAGAAAGAGACTTCAAGCTACAGGTGTTCAAATGTCAGGGCTGCGTATGTTCACAAGCACTTCCTAATATTCATGAGAAAATCTATAAACGTGAATGTTTAAACTCACCTGAAAATAGTGCTTGTAGCCTCCTGCTACTGTCAGGAGCCAGCACTGTTGGTGGCTGCATCTGCTGCAGGTATGTCAAAGTTAAAAACTGACATACTGCATTGGAGGTAAAATGATTTATTTATAGACCAAAGGCCTAAGGTACACAGAACAGCACGTTCAAAAATACCATTAAACCTGAATATCTAGCTTCACATTTTCATAACATTGATGGGTTTCTTTTTCTTTTTTCTTTTTTTTTTTAAAAGATGAC
>NW_007727556.1:335443-338540 GCF_000696425.1 Galeopterus variegatus
CACATTTTCATAACATTGATGGGTTTCTTTTTCTTTTTTCTTTTTTTTTTTAAAAGATGACAGGTAAGGGGATCTTAACCCTTGGTTTGGTGTTGTCAGCACCACACTCTCCCAAGTGAGCTAACCGGCCTCCCTATATGGGATCCAAACCTGTGGCCTTGGTGTTATCAGCACCACACTCTCCCGAGTGAGCCACGGGCCGGCCCTTGATGGGTTTCTTTTAAAATCATATCATTACACCAGAATTTTCTCCTTCTCCTACTTGACAGCTTCTGTGAGAATCCAGGGGGCCAGTTCTGTGTATCCCTGAGCTGTGCTCCCTTCAAGCTGGTTGAATTGTAAGGATTTCTTAATTCAGCAACTACACGATTAGCCTCTAGGCCCAAGTAGTGCCAAGCCCCGGAATTTGCTTGGGTTCTCTTTACTTACTGTGAAGTTCCTCTCTCAGCAGTCTCTGTCGATGCCCTGCAGACATCGGGGCTGCTTTGCTTCTGGTCAGAGTGGCATTTGCTTCCCTGAGTCAGAGGCTTCTCTGCAGCTGCCGCACCCCCGGGCCCCACAGCCGCCCTGCACAGGTTCCGTTGGCTCTTTGAAGCCTTTGGCTTGCCCGCGGCTCAATTCCCCTGCTCTAGACGGGAGCTGCACCTCAGCCCCAGGAGGGCCCCCACCCCCACCCCCTCTAACAGTCCCTTCACCGCCTGGGTTCAGGGGTGGCCCTGCTGCAGGGGAGTGTCCGACCACCTCTCCCGCCGAGCCTCAGGTCTGCACGTTCTCCAGATCCTCAGCAAGCGATCTTACCTGCACCTGCACCTGCAGGAGGGATGCTCAGAATGATCAGAACAGCCGTCCCGGGAGCACGCAGTTCCAGCACTTCTGATGAATATGAGCAGCTTAGATGCGTAGTGGGAAATCTCCACACACAAGCTCGTTCCCCTCACTGCAGACCCAGAGATGGCAGGTGTGGCATTGTTTGGACAAGCATGGTGTACAGAGTGGAAGCCAACTCTGCCTTAGACTCATGGTGCCAAACAGTGGCCCTCAGGCCAGGCACAGAAGCCCCCAGAGAGCCGGTCCAGGCTGAGATGCCCAGTGCCCTCCTTGGGGATTCAGGCTCTGTGGCTCTGGGTTGGCATCTGGAAGTCTGTCCTCGCTGAGGCTCTGCTGGGCAGCTGAGGGCTGCGCCCAGTGGGATGGCTCTTGTAGCCCACGGGCGGGCAGTCCGGTCTGGCAGGGGCAGCACGAGCTTTGGAGGGGAGTCCTGTTCCAGCTCTGCTGGCCTGGGGCCAGTTCCTTCACGCCACCCGCCTTCTTCCCTCACCTGCAAGGCTGGGGTCATTGGAAGGGTTATTGGAAGGATTAAATGCAGTAACCCTGTAAAACCCTCGTCGGTGCGCCAGGCAGTGACAGAGGCCTCCACAAAAGGAGCCTCTTCGTGAGCATTAGTGTTGCTGTCGTCATCGTCTTCTCGCCATTGTCGTTATCCTCTGTAGAAACGGGGTGGGGTCGTAGCAGCCCCAGCAGGAACACGTGAGCCTCTCCACGTGCCTGGCCCTGGTGGGAGGGAGCTGGGCAGGACGCCTCAGCCAGGCAGTTCTCCTATGGCAGCACCACCGTGGCCCTGGAGGGGGCTTTCCCAGGCTTTGTTTGTAACTAATGGGCAATTAATTCGAGTCACCATTGTTGCTTTGACTGAAGGATACCTGGGACTTAAATTTCTAAAAGCAAAGTTTACGTTATCTACCTAGGAAATGTGGTTTGCAGAAAGATCACTTATCAGAGAAATAGAAGCAGGTGCCAGCGCAGGCGTCTCCTCTCAGCGATGTCACCGCCAGTGGCTCTGCATCATACTCAGCCCATCGCCTCTGGATGGTCCTCGATACACGATTAACAGGGATGTTTGTGAAACATTTGTGCCCACTCCCTCCCAAGATAGAGCAGCCAGAAGCTTACAGTGCTGTCCCAAACCCTGACTCCCTCAAGATCCAGCTGGGAATGTCACAGTCCAAGTCACTGGAATTTCTCAATGGTGTTCTTCCCTGCACTGGGTCAGACTCTCCCCTGTCTCTGTGCGGCAGCATATTCTGGCTGAAGAGCAGAGAGCGCTCCGGGTGCCAAGGCAGAGGCGGGTCCTATTGCAGCCCCAGTTCCATGTGCCACCCATGGGGCTGGGAGCCACGGAGGGGTTGGTGGGAGGACGCTGTTTACATGGATATGTCTCCTTCGCTGCAGAGTTCTCACCTTTACACGGCCACGTGTCTGACCCGAGACCCCAACCTTTAACAAGATCCTGTCTGCCCCCTCTGAAAGCTGGCTGGGGGGTGAGAGGAAGACCTGCCCCGTCACGTGGCCTGGCCCTCTCTTCATCTGGACTCCGACCACTGTGAGCCAGGCAGCTTCCCACGTGCCTTTATGAGCACACATGTGTGTCCAGCAGTTCCTGTGTGGGCTGCACGGAGGTGGGGGTGACGGGTCCACACAGCAGTGAAGGACAGTGAGGCTGCACAGCCAGCGAGGCTCCCTCGGGGTGTGAGGCCTTGGGGACTCACACTTAGTCCTCCTCAGCTGTATCCCCAAACCCAAGCATCTGTGAGCATGCCGCAGTTTTCTACTGATCTTTCCTGGTGGAATGCTCTCTGTTTGCCATGGCAGTGGGGACCGCACAGAAAGGACTCTCCCTGGAACCTCCTGCAGTCCCCCTGCCATGCTGCCCCACAGCCCCACAGCCTTTGCTCCCTGAGCGTCCTCTGTCCTTGTGCCGACACAGGAATACGCAGGTCTGTCCTTCACTTCCCTGAGGGACGCTCTGCGCACATCCACTGTGTGGCCCCACAGTCAGCACCGAGGAAATGTTTGCTGAGCAAACAAATAGTTTGGCTGAAGAATGCTTCATCTAAGCCTACAACCTGTGGTCACTGGTGTTGATCACAAAAGTCTTCTGAGCCAGTACGTCCTCTCTCCCAGGATTTCCAGACGTGATCCAAAGTTACAGTTCTGTGCCAACAGCCGTAGGTATGAGTGACATTAAAGTGGACTGTTGGCCGGCCCGGTGGCGCACTGCTACAGTGCGCCACTTGGGAGTGTGGTGGCGCTCCCACCG
>NW_007727556.1:339429-341961 GCF_000696425.1 Galeopterus variegatus
CGGGAGCACCGCCACACTCCCAAGCACCGCACTCTACTGAGTGCGCCACCGGGCCGGCCCCAGAAATCCTATTTTTAAGAAAATCAAAACAAAACCCCTTCCCTCCCATATGCCAAGTCTCAAGCTGAGGCAAATCTTCTCTGTGGTAAAATTGCAGACCCTACAGACGTCTGTGAAAGGAAGTTTACAGAACCTACAATGTGGCCCTCACCCTCAGAGTGCCTCATGTAAGGGGATTGCTTTGAGCCTGCCCCTGAAAAATGAAAAATAAAAACAAAGCCCAGGTGACGTTCTTCCCTCGTGTGCGGTGCCTGAGCTTCCCAGACGCTGTCCACAGGGTGGTCACATCAGGGCTCCCAGGCACCGTGCCTCCCCTGCCCACCATGGCCACCACCCCTTGCACTGCCAGCTGGCTCCTTCCCCAGGGCTGGTTCTCAGAGCCATCCCTGCTCTAGAGATGAGCGGATCATGCGTACGCAGCCCCACCGCGCCCACCCGTGCCGGAGGAAGATGGCTCCGAAGGGATGGGTTTTTGTTTTCTGAAACATCACTGACTGTCTGTATCTGTAGGGCACAGAGCTGTATATCCATACCTGTGTACAACGTGTGATGGTCAGATGAGGACAGTTGACGCGTTCATCGTTCCCCTTTACCAGTTTCTCCCTAGCCCCCTCCCCCCACCTGTGGCAACCCCATTTCCGTTCTCTCTCTTGAAAGGACGACGTATTATTGTGACTGTTGTATCTTTCAGGGATGGTTTTAAGGGCAGCCACACTTTCTCCGGCCCCGCATCACTGCCCAGGATGGGAGAGCCCGTCTTGTCCATGGAGGGACCCTGAATGCCACCGTAGTTGTTTCCCCCACCTCCCTCCCTCCTAACCCTTGGTGGTTTTCATGAACGTGGGGGATACGGTCCTCGGGCTGCTCTGGTGACTCACCCGATGACCACCTGGTCAGGTTCCTGACTGGTAAAACACATCCCGACCCTTCACTAACACGAATCACCCTGCCAGGACTGCTACAGCCTCCCTGGGGGAGGAGCACCCCCGTGTCCCAAAGGAGCAGGCCATGGTTCTCGCGGGCCCCTCCCGCGGCCTTCTCGCACAGTTGAGGCTGACATGTGTGAGAAGGTCAGACTGAGCCAGGACAGCGCCGAGCTGCAGCCCCTAGGGCAGACGTGGGGAGTGACAAGGACCGGCCCAGGAAGGAGGGCCACGCGGCAGGGGGCAAGCTGGCAGATCCTCAGGGGCCGCACACCCACAGTCCTCCTCAGGTGCCCGTGTCCTCGAGGGCCAGCTAGGGCCCCCTGGACCCATGGGAGTAATTTCTAGGAGCAGAAAGAATATCATTTTATTCTCGGGGTTATGTTTGGGGGAAAATTTCAACTGAGACCTTCCTTAGGTGTTTGAGATTTCCTTGGACAGAAGGCCTTTTCTACAATGATTTTGTACTACTCAGAAACAGCCACCAGCCTGGTACTTGTGTCCCGAGCCTCAGAGGAGGCTCCCCTCAGCCACCCCCTTGCCCCTGCAGGCTACGGTGAACACCCGGCCACAGCGCATCCTGGACACGTCCTCTCTCACGCAGTCGGCCCCCGCCAGCCCGACCAACAAGGGCATGCACATCCACCAGGTGGGGTAAGTGGCCCGGGTCCCCCAGGAGCAAGCTCGTCCCCAACGTCTGTCACAGTGACTGGCCTCACCCCTCCCTGTTGCCGTCTGCCCCCGCTCACTTTCTGCCCACCTTCCATCTCGTTTCCCCTCTCCTTCCCGCTCTGCAGCCACATTCTTCCCCCACTTCTCGCACACCCCCGTGTCTGTCTGACCCAAGACCTTCCTAGAATTCTTCCCCATCCCGAAGAACTTTCATTTGCTCGTATCATAACAACAGAAGTCCAGCTGAGCCTGATTTCTGTGCCTTTCAGAATTTTATAAGAGGAGATCTAGGTTCTCCAGGTAGGTAACCTACAGGGCAGGACCCTGTCTGTTGATCACTGTCAGCACCTTGGGATATGAGCTCAGAGTGGGTACACGCCCCAGGGACAGGTTCCCCAAGACCTGTCCCTGCCTGCCGCTCGCTCAATGTGTTCGTATTCAGGGAGAGATGGTTCTCAGAACCTGTGCAGCGTCAGCAGGTGGTATTTGGAAGTCGTGTTGATATGCCAGGCAATTGAGGACATTCCTGGGTCCGTTGGCAGCATCTGGGTAGGGATGGGGCATTCTAGAAGTTGTGTAGTGTTTCATCTCAAAGTGACAGACTCTTGGTAAAACCCAGTGTTTGTTCTTCTCCTGCCGGCAGAGGCTCCCCGCCAACATCCAGCACCAGCAGCTCCAGCCTGACTAACGACGTGGCCAAGCAGGCAGGCAGTCGCGACTTGCCCTCGGGCCGGCCAGGTGCCGCGGGCCCCGTGGGGACACAGTACACTCCCCACTCCCACCAGTTCCCCCGGACGCGAAAGATGTTTGACAAGGGCCCAGATCAGGTACAGACTCGGACCATTTTGTGACACCTGCGATGTGTGAACACTAAATC
>NW_007727556.1:342565-344819 GCF_000696425.1 Galeopterus variegatus
GCCCAGATCAGGTACAGACTCGGACCATTTTGTGACACCTGCGATGTGTGAACACTAAATCTGGTGAGCTGGATGCTGACAGCTTTGCTTCTCGGGTAGCCCCAGGCAGTAGCTCCCTGCCTCGGCCCCCTGTGTGCAGCTGCCCCCCTCCAGCGTGCAGGGCCTGCGGCTTATTCCTGCAGCCTCTTGTCCCAGGCCCGCTATCGAGGCCACTTCCACGTAACAAAACGAGAACATGGAGTTAGTTTGCTTTTTTTCTTCACAGGTACGTAGTATTTTGCCTCCACTTGATGTGGCAGCTGCTGTTCTGAGTGTTTACTCCAAATGGGTTGTTTTTCCCATAAACTACATACATAGGTGTACTCTCTTTGCCTTTAACTAAGTTGAAAAGGGATTTCAAGAGAGAGAGGAACTTGTGCTTTTATTTGCCAGGGTTACGCAGACCACGTAAGGTGGTGACTGGTCTGGAGACCTCTGCTGTCTTGTTCAGATCATTTGACGCTTTCTCAGTCTAAGGAAGTTTGTTCAGAACATGCCGAGGACGTCCAGCTGCCGTAGGCAGTAGTTAGCTCTCTTAGCAGTGGAGGGGGTGCCACGGCTCTCTTTATCACCCAGTGACTTAAGAAAGAGGTTAACAGCCACCTTTCAAGTTGACTTTGGAGCAAGAGTCACCATCGTGGTGATTGGAAAGGTGGGCACAGCAGGAGCTGGGCAGGGTCCTGTGCTGCTGCTTAGCCCCAAGCCCACCCTGACTTTGAGTACCTGGACAGCCAAGGGGTGGGAACTGCCAGTGAGCTCAGGTGCAGGCACAGCCTCCTGGCTGGGCCCTGACACGGGGCAGAGGCCACATCGTTGCAGCCTGGACGGGGGAAGGAGGGCAGCACCGGCCAGCTGAGCAGGGCAGCTGGTGCAGACACATGTGGCTCCCCACCCCCACCTGTCAGTGGCATTGTGGAGCTACAGCAGGCACTTCCAGGCAGATCAGCCCCTCTCGCTATATCTCCCCCTGGATGATGGGGAGCTCCTCTCTGCAAAGATGCAGCATGAGGGGTGCCTCAGCGCCGTCCCTAGCATGTGACACGGCTCTAGGGGCCTTCTGTGCCCAGCCACATTGAATGAGCTGACACCACCTTCTATAGCCCTGGCCATTTCAGTCGTGCAGTGGGAAACAGCCAGAGCATAGTCCTCATCACAACTTCTAGCACTGTAAGTGGTTGGTAGTCCCAGTGCCTCCATCCGAGGCCACTTCACACAGGGCAGACCCCAGGGACCAGGAGCCCCTGCACTCAACCAGCTGCTGGTGTGGCTGTTGGAAGTGCAGTCCCCATACCAGGCAGCAGAGGCTTTTTGGGGATTGATGAACTGGTACATGTGGACCTCCACAGGCCCTGCCTAGACATCAGTGGGGGCAGTGAGCATGGCTCTGCAGGCCCTGCCTCGCAGGGACAGAGGGGCAGACGTGCATTGCGCCTGGGCCCCTCAAGTCGTGTGCAGACATTCAGGGTTTCTTTGTCACCAGGATGCAGAAGAGAGAGGAGCACAGACGTGGTGTCCCCAGGAGCCACGCCATTGCTAACCGCTGCAACCTTGTCCCGTTAGGAACTCTTTCGAGCACATGAGAAAGCATAGGGAGCTCTGTGACTGACTGATGTCTTCTCCTTTCTTCCAACCCGCCTCCTTTCCAAACGCCCGGAAGACTGCAGACGATGCGGACGAAGCTGCTGGACACAAAAGCTTCATCTCGGCCACCATGCAGACGGGATTCTGCGACTGGAGCGCCCGGTATTTCGCACAGCCCGTCATGAAGGTGCGTCGGGAGCACTGGGGTTTAGAGTGGAGACCCCAGCTGGGGCGTGCTCCTCCGTTTCCTTGAGCACAGACACTCGAGGCCCTGCAAGCCTCGCCCTCCGGTTCCCTTCTCCTTCCACCAGTGTCCCCGGGCTCTGGCCCTGGGTGCCCAAACCCTCTGCTCCTTGCACACTTGCCAGTTCACGCCCTTCCTGACGGCCCCATCCCACCTTGCCCCCGTCTTACGCCCATCCTGTCGCCTGCCCTGGCCCCCTCCTGCCTGCCCCTCTCTGCCCACTCACCATGGCTCCTTAGCCCAGGTGGGGCCATGCAGGTCCTTCCCTGAGCCACAGCCTGAAGCAGGTGGGCAGGACTTGTGGGCCCCTCTGCTGTTCCAGCCAGCTGCACGCAGGACCCTCGGTGGCTCCTGCCCTACTCCATTTGTCACTGCTGGAGGGTGACCCCA
>NW_007727556.1:345664-355905 GCF_000696425.1 Galeopterus variegatus
CAAATGGTGAGGACAGCATAAGGCCATCCCCAGGCCACACTTGGGGGACTCAGCACTTTGGGGACTGTAGACTACACTAGCTGGAGCATTCAGACTTATTCTGCAAGACCGTCTTTCACATTTAATTCTGCCACAGTGATAATGCGAAGTGTGTCCTGTAGATGTGGTGACTCTGTCACTACAGAGTAGAGCCCTGTTCAGGGTGACGGCTCTCAGGCCTCACTGCAAGATGGGACGGGAGCTACATTTTGTTAGCAGAATCCCTCAGGCCCATCTTTCTGCAGGGAGTCCTGCAGGGATTCATTCTGAGATTTTCCATAAGTCTAAAGCACATTCCTAGAAATCCTTCTTTCTCTTCCCTTGTGTATATAGTTGAAAACTAAAAATCCCAGCTAATTCTTTACTGTATGTCAGGCTACACGTCTAAGTCATTTCCGTGAAAAGTCTTTGGACTCTGTCACAACTCTTCTGCTTTCCTTTTTCCCTGTAGTGAATATTGATTTTTGTCCGTAAGAACACAAAATAGTACCTGAGGCCAGTCATTAAGTTCTAACTTATTAAGCCCATTTGCTGGACAGGGAGAGGAGGTCTTTTCCATCCCTTAAATGAACCTAAGAGTGTAAAATGGCCCAACTTTTCTAGAAAGCAGTTTGGCAATAAGTATCAAAGGCCTTAAACAGCATTCTTAAGGAACTAATCAGACATGTGGATGATCTCTGTACTATTTACAGTAGTGAAAATTGGGATCCACCTAAATGTCCAGCAGAGGTTGAATGATTAAAAATTATGAAAAATTTGATATTATTGGAACTATTTAAAAATTAAGCTTTCAAATTGATTAGTGTCCTAAGGAAATGCTCATCATAAATATTTTTTCTTTTTTTTTTTCATAGGCCCTATTTGTGTATCATGATAAAATATTTAAAAAAGAAAAAAAGCAGGACAGAAATCTGGACCCACGGAATGATCATAGTCGTACATGCTATGCATAAACACATGTGCACAAAGAAAAAAGACTGCAAGGAAACACATCTTAACTGTGGATTCACAAATGACAGTCTGGTGGCACTGAATTTGGTTTTTTTCTTATACCTTTCTGTCTTGTCTACAGTTTATGTACTAAACACAAAATACCTTTATAGTCAGGGGGGAAAGTCCTAAAGAAATAAACCCCAAGAGGCTGTCGAGACGTGTGGGTTAAGTTGTAGTCAACAAAGCACATTATCCAAGACCAGCGAGGCTTGCCCACGCATACTTTCAGGTGTCTTTAGGTGAATTCTCCCACTGCAGATGGAGGGGAGGTGTCCTTTTCCAATCGCTGGAACTCTTCTGGTTAAGACAGGAAAGAGTCAACGAGTACTGAAATTTGTGTGCAGCAAACAAGAGCCCTCCAAATTATAAATGAGCAAGAGCTAAGAGATAATTAGACGCTGGTGTTAAGGGTGGTGACTTGTCCTTCAGAACTGTGGTATGGTCTGTTTAAAAGTTAAATGGAATTTAGTTTAATATTAACAGATTTTTGGTTTCCTTGGTACCATCTTGTGCTTAAGGCAGATGAGGTCAAGCAATTGAGAAACCTAGACGGTCTGGTCCTCCCTCTTGGGGACATGGCAGTGGTTATAAATTATGGTAATTTCTTTGTGTGGTAATGAGAGGCTTTTCTCGAAGTCCTTGAAAAATGCCTGTTCTCAGTCATCTGTATATGAGGAAAGGGAGGAGGAGTGTAGAGGATCCAAAACTCATTTCTGTTCAACTTAAAAATGAATTTGATTTTTTCCCAGAGGATTTGCTCTCCTCTCCTAAGCATTGTAACGAGAGAGTCTTCCGTAAGTACACACCAGCCGATTGCAGGAGAAAGTCCCCAGAGGCATGTCAGGTGCCAGGCTGGGACTGAAGATCTGTCAGGAGCACCTCTACACGTATGTCTGCGTGTCGTACTCAAGCACAAAGCCCAGGCCAGTGTCCCCTCTTTGGCTGATGCCATACCCCCCCTTCTTCAAAAGGAGCAGCAGATCCCAGTGCCTTTGCATTCTGCTTCCATACCCCGGGGAGCGTATGAGAATTCCCACCAGCGTGGAGGAAGCAGAGGCTGTCAGCCTGGTGGTGTGGCCCTGTCATGTAGGTCCTGAAACATGCATGTTACAGATGGGATTAGTCCAAGAGGGTCCAAGTAGGACCTAACAACACCTGTGACAGACAGTCAGGAAACAGTTGTTGAGTAAGTGACTGTTTTCCTCTGACCTTGCCAAGCATGTGAAAGCACACTGTCATTTGGTTGTAGCTTGAAATGACAAGCTCTAGGTTCTCACTATTGAAAACAATGCTCTGTTATGACCAGTGATGTCTGTAAATCTCTATGGCAGCTACTGCAGTCTTAGGAGACTTAAGGAGTTGAAGTGGTTTTTCTTTTACATTAATTAGAGACCTTTTCTAAACTTTAGAAGAGGAAGCAGGGCATGTTTTGTTATTAAAAAAAATTTTTTTTTCCTGCTAGTAGGTGATATTCATAAGAGTATTCTTTTTATTAATTTAATTAATCATCTAATGACATATTTGTGTAATAAAATGCATTAAGAACTTTTTCATTAGCCTGCTCCACATGTAAACTGAAAATAGCTCTAAGGCTAAGATTGAACCTCAAAATAGCAGAACCCTAAACTGCTTCAAAAAAATATTCACCAAATAATGAAATTATACCTAGTGTTACAGTAACGTACAACTAGAAGTTAGTAGGACTGAGTACCCAAAACTTGATTGTCATGACAGGTTTTGCTAGCTTTTTTATCAACTCACAATGAGATTTCTTACAGGTCTGTATGACCAAAAAAACTGTGTTCTGACAAGCTTTATCTGTGATTGATGAAACAACCTTTTATCTTTCCTGTGTTGGTTTATAGAGCTCACATCTGCTTTAGGAACCATAAAAGATTGTTAAAAATGGCCTGTCATGTGCTTAAAAACAAAAAGATTTACTGAATTTTGTTCTGATTACAAACGATTTTTTTCTTCTCTCAGTTGGCAAATTTCAAAAATCAATTCTATCCAGAGGGTGGTTTACAAGGATGTGGGAAAATATGAATTCTCAGATACTATTGCTGGGTGGGTAAAATACTGCTTTGCATAGGGCAGTTTGGTAGTAGCTATCATAATTATAAATGGATATAGCCTCAAAACCAGCAGCCCTGCTCTAAGAAATATATTCTTAAAAACCACTAATATAAGTGCATATAGAATGATATATATCCAGAGATGCTCATTACAACATTATTTGTAATAGCAAAAAGTTGAAAAACAAAAAAGAACATTAATTAGTAGGAGAATTAATGGGTTTTAATTAACAGATTAAAATCAACAGGTTTGGTTCCTTGTACCAGCCAACCACCAAAAATAAATAAATAAATAATGCATCCATGTACTAGAATATTATACAGCCATTTAAATTAATGATTTCTATCTATCTGTGAGGAGTTGGTTGGCAGCCCTTAATATAATAGGTAAAAATAATGAAATTGTACACAATGCTTGCACAAACTCTGTGGTAAAATTAATGATTTCTATCTATCTGTGAGGAGTTGGTTGGCGGCCCTTAATATAATAGGTAAAAATAATGAAATTGTACACAATGCTTGCACAAACTCTGTGGTTCTGTGGATTTGGATAAGTATAGGAAGAGCTTTAGAAGATTACACATCAAACTAGTCATATAGTTACTTCTAGAAGGTGGGATAGGAGTCAGGGAAAGAAACTGTCCTTTCTGCTTTATGTATTTCTGGGTCATTTGAATTTTTTGGAAAGAACAATTATTAGTTTTGCAGTTTAGAACAGATCAAAATATAATTTTTAATTATAAAAAGAATGTTTAAAAAAAGCAATAAAATTGTTCTGGATCCCCGTACCAGCCAGTTACCAAAAAAAAAAAAAAGTAAATAAAATAGTTTCGTGGCATCACACACAGAGTGAATATCAGTTGATTTGAGTATAATGCATAAAGCCATAGCAAAGATTGACGTTAGGCCCCTCCACAGCAGGCACAGGTCTTGCCTTCCCTGACCCATGCCTTAGAAGAGTGCCAGCGGGCTCTGACGGCAGAGGCAGGACTTGCTGTGCCCTTTATTAAACCTGCACAGTTATGAAGCTATTTGCTGCAGTACATTATTAAAAACTCAGAAAACAAAAACAATAAAGACGATTGAAATTACCCATAATACACACACATGCACACACAATGGTTTTCTCCCCACTGTTGGGATTATTCTACACGTACAGCTTTGTTTTCCTGCTTTTTTTCACTTATATGATGAACAATGAGCATTTTCTTGTACCATCAAATACTCTTCCCCAGAAGTTACTTTTTCTGGAGGTTTTTCCCTATGATAAATGACCCTGTTTGTGACATTCTTCACACAAACCTCCAGGCAGACAGAGCCTGAGAATTTTACAGTCTCCCCCTTAGGTTATTGCCCATCACTTCAGTTTGCTGTGTGCTCCAGCCACGTCAGGAGGCCGGCTGGTGCCCCACTAGCTCCAGTTTCTAAAATGGCTGTGTCCTGTTCTTTCTTGGACAGTTCAGGAGGAGGGCAAATAGACAGGTCAGTTCCCCTCCAGGAATGCCAGAATAGAATGAGTAGTTGGTTTTTTTGATGAAAACTACATGAAATACACAGTGAGTTAGGCATGTGGGTTCTAAGTCCATGTGTGAGTCTATGTGTCTGTCAAAAGCCCCAGCCTGGTTCTACTTCCTCCTAATATGTAGAAAACTGGAAAGAGTATCACTCCCACCTTAGAAATAAGAAAAGGCCAAATAAAGTATAAAATCCTGACTTTTCTGGAAAACATCAGAGAGCTTAACTTGCAGGAAACTGAGTTGCCTAAAAGGTGAAGGAAGACAGCTGAGCCCTGAGCACTGGTTCACCTGGGGCAGAGCAGGAGAGGGAACAAGCGAGGAGAAGAATTCACCTAAAACTTGGTGGATTGCCAAAGGCTGAGTGTGCACCAGTGCAGACAAAAGGTGAAGGAAGACAGCTGAGCCCTGAGCACTGGTTCACCTGGGGCAGAGCAGGAGAGGGAACAAGCAAGGAGAAGAATTCACCTAAAACTTGGTGGATTGCCAAAGGCTGAGTGTGCACCAGTGCAGACCCTCAAACCCTTGGGAGCCATAAGCTTCACAGGCTGTTCTCCATGGACCTCCACAGGGCTCTCACTTGGAAGACTGGGATGGGAGAATAAGAAAACCTTCCTCTGTAATGTGGGCCTGGAGGAGGGAATAGCTACTCCTGCAGAAAAGGCACAAATCCCTACACAGACCCTCTCCCTGTAGAACATAACCCTTAAGCCCCTGATGGAAAAGAACCCTAATATCCCCAGGGAACAGGCAAAGACCCACTGCAAGTAGGAGAAGTGAAAAGAAACCCTCCATCTCCTGAGGGGCCAGGAAACACATAGGTTACAGCTTAGGGAGGAGAGGCAGGATGACTGAGAAAGCCCCACCCCCGAGACCCAGAGATATAGATCCTGACCAAGATTGAGGCTGGGCTGGTACAGCACAGGGCCCTTCCTGACCTGCACCACTAGGCCAGCAGGCTCCATGTCACAAGCCCAGCAGTTGGGCACTGGCAGAGGAGAAGAGTGTGGAGAGAGAAGCCCCCTGAGGTGCAGCATACAGGGAAAGCCATCCATAAAACCAGGCCTCACCCTAGGCACAAGAGAACTCTAGAGGAGTTTGAGCTGGAAGTGCAGTGAATGTAACCATAACAACAAAACCCAACTCCATCTCAACACCTCACTAGATTGACTCAACTCTTTACGCTGATGGTCTAGCAACAGAGGCTTACCCATTTCCAGGCATTAAAAAAAATTATTTACCTTGGTCTCTACTATTCTACACATAAAGTCTGGGATTTATTAAAAAATTATTAAATGCCCCAAAAATATAAGAGAAACACACCCACTGTTAAGAGATAAAGCAGAACCAGACTCAGAGAGAGAACCCAGATGTTGGAGCTAATAGATAGAATGTGAAGTAACTATGATTAATATGATAAAGGTACTAATGGAAAAGGTGGATGACATACATGAGCAGATGAGGAATCCAAAAGAGATGGAAACTAAGAGTCTAATGGAAATGCTAGAAATAAACAAGGACATACTAAGAAAGATGAAGAATACCTTCAAGAGGTTTACCTGTAACCTCAAACAGTCAAGGGAAAAGTCCAGTGAATTTAAAGTAAAGATAGGTTCATAGAAATTACTCAAAATGAAACAGATTAAAGAGTGAAAAGGCACAAACCAAAAACCAGATCATCTGAGAGCTTTGGGACAGTATGAAACAGTCTGTCATACGTGTAATTGGAATCCCAGAAGGCAAAGAGAGAAAGAATGGTAGAAGGAATATTTAAAGATATAATAGCCAGCTTTCCAAAAATAATGAAAAGCATTTAACCACAGATCTAACGAGATCATGAAGCAGGATACACACACATCCACGCACATCCACACATACATCATATTTAAACGGCTGAAAATGAAAGATAAAGAAAAAATCTTAAAGGCCACTGGAGAAAACAAGACACATTACATACAGGGGGACAAAGATAAGAATTACCACCGAGTTCTCATCAGAAACTATGTCAGACAGAAGATAATGTAGTAAAATCTTTAAAGTGCTGAAAGAAGTGAACTGTCAACCTAGAATTCTATACACAGTGAAAATATTTCAAGAAGGAAGGCAACAATCAAATATATTCTCTCTTGCCACTTCTCTTTAACACTGTACTGGAAATTATAGCCAGGGACTTGGGCAAGGAAAAGAAATAAAAGGCTTTATACGAAGATACTTCGAAAAGTTCATGGAAAGATTGGTATATCTTTCAATTCTGTTTTTCCATGAACTTTTTGCAGTACCCTCAGAAAGAAAAATAAAACTATGTTCACAAAAGACATGATCTTGAATATTGAAAATCATAAGAAACCTATGTAATATACTGTAGAACTAGAAAACGAGTGCAGCAGTGTTGCAGCATGCAAGATCAACGTATAAAAGCCATTTGTATTACATTTCTATACACAAGGAATGAGCAATCTAAAAATTCAATTAAAAAAATATTTCATTTACAATAGCATCAAAAAGAATAGACTACTTAGGAATAAACTTAGCCAAAGAAATGTAAGACTTGTACACTGAAATAAAAAATATTGTTGAATTAATTTAAAGAAGACCTAAATGAATGAAAAGAAATCATATGTCCATGGCCCAGAAGACATAGGACTAAGATGGCAGTCATAGATATAGACCCATAGATATAGTGCAGTCCCCATGAAAACTCCACCTGCCTTTTTTGCAAAAATTGACAAGCTGATACTAAAATTCATATGGAAATACAAGGGACCCAGAATAGCACAAAAGAAAAAGAAATGTAGAAGACAAATAGAATGACTCATTCCTCCTGATTTTGAAACTCACATCATAGTTGCACTGATCAGGACAATGTGGCCCTGGCATAAGGACAGACATGCAGACTAATGGATTAGAATTGAGAGTCCAGAAATATACCTGCCAAACTCAACAACTTAGATGAGACAAATACCTTAAAAGACATAAACTACCAAAACTCACTCAATAGCAAATAGATAACCTAAACTAGTCCTTGTCTATTAATAGAAATGGGTTTGTAGTTAAAAGCCTTTCAACAAAGAAAGTCCAGATCCAGATAATTTCACTAGCAATTCTGCCAAACTTTTGATGAATAGGTAATACCAGTTCTACACAGTTTCTTACAGAAAATAAGAGGAGTGTTCACTTCCCAACTCACTGCGTGAAGGCCGCATTACTCTGATACCGAAGCCAGAAAGACAAGTAAAAAGCTACAAACCAATATCCTTCATGAATATGGACCCAAAATCCTCAACATAGTATTAACAAATCAAATGTAGTAATATATAACATAGATAATACACTAGTGACCAAGAGGACTCTATCCCAAGAATGCAAAGTTGATTCAACATTTTTAAATTAATCATGTAATTGAGCCATCAGCAGACTGAAGAAAAGTCATGATCATCTCAAGAGCTGCAGAAAAAGTACCTGACAGAACTCAACAGTTATTCATGATAAAAAACAGTCAGCAAACCAGGAGTAGAAGGAAACTTCTTACCTTTACAAAGGACATCTACAAAAAAAAAAAACCCTGTACTTAACATCATTCTCATTAGCAGAAGACTGAATGCTTTTTCTCTAAGGTCAGGAATAAGGCTTGTCTGATCTCGCTATACCTATTCACTGTCCTACCCGAGGGCCTAGACTGTGTGCTAAGACAAGAAAAGGAAATAAACGCCTACAGATGGGAAGGATGAGATAAAGCTATCTCCATTAACAGACATCATTATTGTGTATGTAGAAATCCCAAATAATCTGCAAAATACCACTAGAATAAGTAAGTTTAGGAAGTTGGCAGGATACAGAGGTGTTATACAAAAGTCAATTGCATTTCTATTTGAACAGTTGAAAATTGAAATTTAACATCAGTACCATTAATAATAGCACCAAAAAGTGGAATTAGTGTAAATCCAAAGAAAAAATGTGCAAGATCTATATGCCGGAAATATGAAACACTAATGAAAGAAATCAGAGAAGACCTAAATAAATAGAGCTCACATTCATGGATCAGAAGACTCAATAATGTTAAGATGTCAGTTCTCCCTAAATTGGCATAGAAATCAATTCAATGTCATCCCAATCAAAATCCCAGTGGGATTTTTTTTTTTTTTTTTTAAGATAAGCTTCTAAAATTTATGGGGAATAGCAAGGAAACTAAAATAACTGAAACGATTTTGAAGTAGAAGAATGAAGTTAGAGAACTCACTGTCTGATTTCAAGCCTCACTTTAAAGTTAAAGTAATGAAGACTGGAGCTGGTGAAAGGACAGAAACAGATCAATGGAACAAAACAGAGAGCCCAGAAATAGATCCACACGAGTGTGTTCGATTGATCTTCAACAGAGGTGCAGAAGCAGTTCAGTACTATGGAGAAAGTAGAGTCTTTTCAACAAGTGGTGCTGGAGCAACTGGACATCTATGTGCCAAAAAAAAAGAACCTTGATTCACACCTTATCCAACAATTAACTCAAAATGAATCATATCCCTAAATGTGAAACCTAAAACTAAAACTTCTAGGAGGAAACATAAGAAAATGTTTTTGACCTTGGGTTAGGCAATGACTTCTTCAATAAAATACAAAAAACACAAGCCATACAAGAAAAGAAAGTGACAAATTGGACTTCATCAAAATGTAAAACTACCTTCTTGAAAGACTTAAGAAAATGTAGACAAGCCACAGACGGAGAGAAAAAGGATAAACCACATATCTGATGAAGATCTTGTATCTAGTATACATGAAGAGCTCTCAAAATTCCACAGGAAGGAAACAAGCAACCCAACTTTAAAACAACGGCAAAAGATTTGCACAGACACTTCACCGGAGAAGATGTACAGGTGGGCAAATCAGCACATGAAAAGATGCCTGGTATTAAGGAAGTTACTCACTAGAGAAGTGCAGATTACCACAGTGAGGTACCGTTCCACATCTGTTAGAGCAGCTGAAACCTCGGCATCTCTCAGTGCCTAGTGCTGGCAAAAGATGCAGGGCACCTGAAACTTTCCTGCTTGGCTGGTGCAGACGCAAGATGTCACAGAAGCTTTGGGAAAGTTTGGCTGTTTCTTATCAAGTTAAACATATGCTTACCGTACAACCCAGCAGCCCTATTCCTAGACTTTCACCAAGAAAAATGAACACTTATGTTCATTCAGAAACCTGTATGTGAACGTTTGCAGTCACCAAAACCTGGAAACACCCCAAATATCCTTGACCTGGCAAATAGATAAAATACGATATAGCTGTAAAATGAGAGGTCAGCCAAAAAAAAATTTTTAAGTTCGTGAATGCATACAACACACATGAGAATTGCAATTGGAATAGTCCACTCAGCGGTCTATAGACTGTGTGACATGTTTACACATTACAGAAAAAGCAAACCCAGGGACAGGGAATGGGGCTAAAGAGAGGATTGACTGGGGGGGGGCACATAAAAATTGTGGAGATGATGGGACTGTTCAATCAAGATTGTGTGGTTGGGGCCGGCCCGGTGGCGCACTGGATAGTGCGCCACTTGGGAAGCGCGGCGGCGCTCCCGCCCGAGGGTTCGGATCCCACATACGGGCCGGTTCCCGCTCACTGGCTGAGCGAGGCG
>NW_007727556.1:356837-361476 GCF_000696425.1 Galeopterus variegatus
AAAAAAACCAAAAAAAAAAAAAAAAAAGATTGTGTGGTTGGGCCGAGCCCGTGGCGCACTTGGGAGTGTGGTGCTGGGAGTGCAGCAGCGCTCCCACCACGGGTTCGGATCCTATATAGGGATGGCCAGTGCGCTCACTGGCTGAGCACGGTGCAGCTGGTCTCAAAAAGGACCAAAAAAAAAAAAAGATTGTGTGGCTAAGCATTTGTCAGAACTGTACCAAAAGAGGACACGTTATTTATATAAATTGTATCTCAGTCAACCTGACTTAAGGAGAGAGAAGAAGCTTTCCCCCACCCCTTGTGTTGAAGTCATACTAGAGAAAAAGCGTGGTCAGGTGATGTAAATACCCATCTTCAGGTGTAAGGACATAGACTGAGACCTGATCTTCACTTCATTTTACCTGTCAGTAGCTGAACAAGTAGTTGGAACTCGGGTCTTTCCTTAGACATACCACGCTCCTGGGCACCAGTGGACCACATCAGGCTGCCACCTACTGCATGCCCTCAAAGCACACCACAGCCTCTCTGTGTCGAAGAGATGGGGGGATAGTTTGTTGTTAAACTATAGAAAAAATCGGGGCCGGCCCGGTGGCACACTGCTACAGTGCGCCGCTTGGGAGCGCGGCGGCACTCCCGCCGAGGGTTCGGATCCCACATACAGACCAGCCGCTCACTGGCTGAGCGAGGTGCGGACGCGACAACAAGGGTTGCGATCCGTTGCCGGTCCGGTGCGGGCACGACACTGAGGGTTGCGATCCGTTGCCGGTCACGAAAAAAGACAAAAAGGAAAAAAAAAAAACAATAGAAAAAATAATAAAAGTGTCGAGGTGAAAAGCAAGCAACAGGCAGACTTGTCCTCACTTCTTGCAAGCAGAGCGTGCTGTGCGTAGCGGGTGGAGACGGAGCTGGGTGTCAAAGACCTGAGCATCGACATGGAGGAGCCTTCCCTGTGGGTCCTCCCTGCCCTTGCCTTTGCCCAGGTCTTTTTCAGTCTTGACAGTCATGGACCTGTACTGAACGTTATCCCATGCACCTTGACCCTTTTTAAATCTAGAAGGATTAAAGGTAAGACTCAGCCTTAGGACTCACAAATTCACTGTATGAGGATTCACCACATGGGAAGGCACCAAATCGCTGCCCTCCCGCAAGCCCTCTGCCACCCCTCTGGTCTTCCTTCTCAGCCTTAGGACTCACAAATTCACTGTATGAGGATTCACCGCATGGGAAGGCACCAAATCGCTGCCCTCCCGCAAGCCCTCTGCCACCCCTCTGGTCTTCCTTGTTCCTGAGCCCACGTTCTTGTTCGTGGCAGGAAAGGTGTTGGGCTTCATCAGCTTTCCGCTGACGTGTCTCTGTGGGAGGCTTCAGCATTGTAATTGGTTTCTGTCTGAGCAGAAGCTGAGAGGTGTTAGAAATCGTGGCGTGTCATGATCCTGATCATGGAACACTATGACCAACACCCATGTCTCCGGGGCCTGTCGAGAGGGGCTCGGCAGGGCTGGGTCTGGGCCCTCGTTCACGTGTGTTCACCCTGCGGAGAGTGGGTCAGAGGAGAAGATGGGACGGATGATGAGACTGCACTGAAGGGCAATAGTCTGTCGACAGTTCTGTGGTCCCTCAGCCCTGGGCAGCACTGCTGTCTGCTGCCTTCTCATGTGTCCCTGCCATCCCCTCGTCTCTCTCCACCATCTCCCCCACCCCTGTCCGTGTTCATCCTGTGAACTTAGTGGTCGCACCTGCTGGTCCCCGGGACAGATGCTTGGGTGGCTCCAGAACTGTGTTTCAGTTCCAGTTCTGACAGCTTCTCACAGGGCCTCAGCAGGGCCTGTACAAGAGGGCTCCCCACGGTCATCACGCTCTGTCCTTGAATTTGACAGAAGGGAAGGGGTGACTCCCTCCCAGACAGAGTTCCTGGGCCTAGAGACCGTTCCCGCAGGGCTGTCCAACAGCTCCAGCATGTGACAGTGTGCCTGAGACCCCCGTTGTCACTGCCACCTGGGTGCCCGTGTGCCCTGCTCCTCCCCAGCACCTTGTCCTCACAGTCATCGTCATCGTCATCTTTGGAGCTGAGGCACAGAAGCCTCCCCAGTCCACCCTCACACGTGGATTCTGTGCCAGGAGCTCAGGCCCAGCTACGGAGAGTGCTGATCCGCGAACCTGGAATCCCTTCCCATCAGGTCCCCTCCCTCCCTGCTCAAAAGTGCCTTTAGACTTCTTCCTTTTATTTATTCCCAGAGAAACCCGAGTTTCATTAAAGTGCAATATCTCTGTTCCTGCACAGGCTTTGAGTCTCTTTATCTGGGTTGTTTTTCCCCCATATTATTGCTCTACATTATTGGCCATTTGTCATGTATTTTCTAATGAGCTCTGGATTGTCATAGAACGAAACCAGTTGTTAGGAATCCACGATCCATCCCACTGGCTGCCGTGGGTCATTTCTAAACCAATAAATGTTCTGAAAGGTGCTTGACCCCTCTTCTTATTGTTGTTTCGGGTATGGATGTCCCTTTTTTATTTTTTTCCCCCTGTTTTTATTAGTGTTTTGTTGGGTGTAGTTTTTGTGATTTTTTAGATGGAAAAGAAAGGACATAGCAATAGAATGTTAGGAAACAAACCTGCAGGCCGTCTCTGAGAGCAGGCCCCGGAAGCAGGGTGGGGTGTGGTTGGTTTTGTTTGTGACTGATGATAACACAGAACGTTCAGGGAGGAGACATGAGAACTGTTCTGTAAAAATTCTGTACTTGTAGAAATGGTCTCATTTCTCAGCCCCACGTGCTCCTGAGAATGTGAGCGTCACTGTATTTGGTGTTCGCTAGCCGTACAGTTTTTGTATCAGAGAAAGCAATTTTTAAAATAACCAATGTGGGCTGGCTTTGCCCTTTGTGTTGGCTGACTCCAAGGCTAGTTGTGGTAAGCTCTCCCGTCTCAACTCTCAGCCAAGAGCCGTAGAGTTTCTGTCTTGTTTATTTCATTTCTCTTAGATTTGGGGACTTGATAACTCTTAGTTTCCTAGCAGGAAATCAGAGTCAGCCATATTTACTCGGTTTACTTGTATGATTAAGGGATTCCCTTTGTATTACACACACAAACGATCATCCTTCTGAATAAGGTTGATTAAATCCTAGTTTATTATTTCCCCTTAGACATTGGTTTTGCACACACACCCCCCACATGTTCATGCATACGTGCACACACTCACACTCACTGGCCACGGAGCGAGGACCTTTGCTGAAGGAGTAGAGGACAGTTTGTCTGCTGTCTGCGTATTTCACATGGACATAAACCTAGTCTTTCTGAAGTTGTGTCTGATTAGGGAAAGGCACCAGTGTTCTCACCAGTTAGTTTGAGCCTAACCAGGTTTGCAGCCCAGAACTCTCCTAACTCTCCCTCCCGTTCGGTGGAGCCCAGCGGCCACTGCCACCCTCTCCGGCAGGTGAGACCTTGTGGCCGCAGCAGTTCTGGGGGTCCCGCCTGGCCCCTCACATGGGGCCTCTTGTTATTCTCTTTGAATAACAAAGTCTTCGAACTAGACACCCCAATTCCCTTTGGCATTCAAGAGAGAATAAAGGCAGAAGTCTCTCTGAGTGCACCCCATCTTCTGTGATTTTGTATTTTCAGTGTTTGAAGTTGCAAATTTAGTGTCTGCCCCCTGCTGCTCACTGTCAGACACAGCTGTGGCCTTAGCCTTCCGCACTGGCCCCAAAGACTGGCCAGCACTTGGCCTTTGGGGTCTGGGAGGTGTTTCCCAAGTCTCTGCCCCCAACACACACACCTGTCAGCCTTACTTACAGGCTGTTTGGTCGAGGGCCTCAGAACCCCTAAACCCGGTGGGCCCGCAAGTGAAGAGCACCTCTGCCAGCTCAGGGAGGGAGCCCCGCAGGTGCCGAATCGCACGCCGTGGGCTA
The DNA here is from genome assembly GCF_000696425.1 of Galeopterus variegatus. Lineage (NCBI taxonomy): Eukaryota > Metazoa > Chordata > Mammalia > Dermoptera > Cynocephalidae > Galeopterus > Galeopterus variegatus. The sequence continues at coordinate 360,745 of NW_007727556.1, forward strand.
TGAACTCTGCCCTGTGCCTGCCAGGAGGGTGCTGGGCGTGCTGGCAAGACAGGACCACGCGAGGTCTCCAGCACGTGAGGAAGGGGAGCCTGTACCTGGAAAACTATGTCTTAAATGCTGAACTTAACTGGATATTTTCTCTTTTTGAAGATCCCAGCGCTGGGCGTGCTGGCAAGACAGGACCACGCGAGGTCTCCAGCACGTGAGGAAGGGGAGCCTGTATCTGGAAAACTATGTCTTAAATGCTGAACTTAACTGGATATTTTCTCTTTTTGAAGATCCCAGAAGAGCATGACTCGGAGAGTCAGATCCGCAAGGAGCGGGAATGGCGGTTCCTGCGGAACGCCCGCGTCAGAAGGCAGGCACAGCAGGTCATTCAGAAGGGTAAGGCATGTCTGCGGCCTTGTCCAGCCCAGCCACCAATCCCAGGACAGAGCTGGCTGCCTCCTTGCAAATAAGGAGATGAGGCTGGTGGAGACGAGGCTGTTCCTCGAGGCCATGCAGCCCAGAGTGGGAAGCCAGGGGGGGCAGGCATGGGGGGCGGGGGGAGGGCCGCAGGGCTGGCTCTGCACTCGAGGGTGATCAGCAAAGGTGAGCTCCCTACTGATGAGGGAAGCACAGCCTTTGCATTTTAACATTTGCAGAAGGAAAGGCGCAAGCCCTTCCCAGGCCCTGGGGAGTCCACGTCTCACTCACCTGATGGGGGTGTCCCTGTGGTGCTGTCTCACAGAC
>NW_007727556.1:361975-362864 GCF_000696425.1 Galeopterus variegatus
GTCCAGCCCAGCCACCAATCCCAGGACAGAGCTGGCTGCCTCCTTGCAAATAAGGAGATGAGGCTGGTGGAGACGAGGCTGTTCCTCGAGGCCATGCAGCCCAGAGTGGGAAGCCAGGGGGGGCAGGCATGGGGGGCGGGGGGAGGGCCGCAGGGCTGGCTCTGCACTCGAGGGTGATCAGCAAAGGTGAGCTCCCTACTGATGAGGGAAGCACAGCCTTTGCATTTTAACATTTGCAGAAGGAAAGGCGCAAGCCCTTCCCAGGCCCTGGGGAGTCCACGTCTCACTCACCTGATGGGGGTGTCCCTGTGGTGCTGTCTCACAGACAGGCGGCCGTGTACTTCCTGGGAACAGGAAATACAGACCCTGGCTTCCATCAGCTGGTCTCCACCTTGTCCCTGAAGTCCAAATGCTTCTCAGCCACATCTTCACAAACCTTTCACCAAATTTGCCAACAGATGCCAAAACTGCCCCCTTTGCAGCCACCTTGTTTGCCCTCCAGCCTCACCAGGTGGTGTGGGGGCCGTGAAGTGCCTGAACGGCCAAGGAGGCCCCAAGGGTCATTGAGGATGAGAGTGCCGGGCAGCCTTCCCCAGGGACTTGCCTGTGCCCCTCTCGGACAATGGTGTTGCTCGTAGAGAAAGGCCAGTGGTCTCGCATCTGCAGCTGCTAGCTACATGCTTGCATTGCTGAGCCTGCTCTGGTTGGAACCTGAAGCTGCCCAAGCACCAGCACAGCCAGTAATCAGGGGCTCTGCCCCTACCGTCTTGGACTCTTCCTCCCAGTCCTGTAAAGTTCTGAGATTTTTTTTTTTTTTAAGATGACCAATAAAGGGATCTTAACCCTTGACTTGGTGTTGTCAGGGCCACGCTCTCCCAAGTGAGTGAAC
>NW_007727556.1:363623-366172 GCF_000696425.1 Galeopterus variegatus
ATTATTAAGGGTTACTTTTTTTTTTTATTGAATCATAATTGATTATACGTATTTTGGGGGTTCGACGTTGACATATATTGATCAAATCAATATTATTACCATATATATTGTTACAAATTGTACTTATTCTTTATGCCCCTTGTCCAATCTCTCCCTATCTCCCTTTCCCTCCGCTCTCTTAATTAGCCTAGATTTCTTCTCTCCCTCTGAAAGAGTAAAGGTTACTCTGTTGATTTGTTGCCTAGATGATCTGTCCAATGTTGAGAGGTATGTTCAGGTCCCCCAGTGTTATTGTAGAGCAGATGCTTCTGTCACTCTGGAATGGGCATTGTGGAGCGAGACATCCTCTTTTCTTTGATCTCTGCTGGTGACTCTCCTTGTGTCAGTGCACTCCAGTGACTGGAGGACCATCTGTGTGGTGGTTGTGGCATCTAACCACTTTTGTGGCAGCCATGGTTATTGTAGTGGCTGTGGTGGGCCACCTACATGGAGGTGATGTTTTTGGCCTGCTCCTTGGTGCTGGTGGTGTGTCTGATTCTGAGGGGGGTGTCCGGTCCGCAGCTCCCCACCTTCGGTCCCCAGGCAGGCCCCGAGGTGCTGGTGGTGTGTAGATGTTACTTTTTAAAGTTGAGGTTGAGGGCCGGCCCAGTGGCGCACTGGAGAGTGCGCCGCTTGGGAGCGCAGTGGCACTCCCACCGAGGGTTCGGATCCCATGTGGAGACCGGTTCCCGCTCACTGGCTGAGCGTGGTGCGGGCGCAACACCAAGGGTTGCGATCCGGTTGCCGGTCCCCGGTACGGGCACAACACGGAGGGTTGCGATCCCGTTACCGGTCAGTAAAAAAAGACAAAAAGGAAAAAAAAATAATAATAAAGTTGAGGTTGAGGACCCATAAGACAAACACGACTCTGTCCCTCCCACCAGAGCAGAAGGGCCTTGCCAGCTTCAGCCCCAGGCCCTGCCTGCAGACAGCCAGGGTGTTATGGTCTCATCCTGAGTGAATTTGCCAAGGCCTGGCACACGCCTTTGCTCCACCGAGTGCCATAAATGACTTGACTTCTAGAGACCAGTGATGTTTCTGAAGCACTTTCGTACACGGCCTGTTCACGTTCAGAGCTCTCCTTCTGAAATGCCTTGGGTTCGTGTTTCATTAACATGAAAATGGATAGTCACTGTTCTGCTGAAAACTAATGTTGGTTATTTATGACTCCTTGTTCCTCTATGAAGGAGCTGTCAGCAGACTAGATTTAAGGCACTCCAGGGTTTTGGAATTTGGCATGTTGTGCCCCAGCAGGCACCACTCAAATGTGTGCAGCCAGAGCAAGCTTCCTTCAGGGAGAGAGCAGGGCTGCCTGTTCGGCAGGAACTTCTCTGCTGGTAGCCTCAAGAGGCTGTCTTCCTGGAGGCTGCGGTCCTCTCGGAGCCCAGACCCACTGGCTGGGACGGCAAGCACATGTCACCTGAGACAGGTGTGGAAGCCAAGTCTGGCTCACACAGTCAAACACGTGAAGGTGAGCTGGCCCCTGGCAGCAAAGGCGACCCTCTGCCTGGCATTTCTGGCCAGAATTGAGCAGGGAACAAAATAGTGCCAGGTGTTCAAGAAACAAAACCGGTTTTCTGGACAAAAAAGGATAGTATCTTTGTAAACCAGAGTTGGGGGTTCCCTCTTCTAGTCTTTGTGAAAAGAGAGAGAAGTGTTTGTCAAAAACACGCAAAATTGGAGCCACCAAACTGCAGCAGCAGTGGCAAATGAGGTCCGGAGTGCGGCAGCCGAGCTTGGAACTCGGATCCGGTACACTTTTTGTTTTTATGTGACAGCCACCTGTGCACTGGAAAAGTTATAAACAGTGAGGAAAAGGAGGGACGTGATGCCTGTGGACTGAACAAAATTAACAAGAGAAGTAAGCGCCGCCCCGGTGGCAGGAGCTGGGGAAGTTCGTGTCCGTTTCAGCAGGGCCTGTCGGGGCTGGCATGTGCTGGTAACCGCATACACTCAGAACGCATTCCCTGCTGCCCTGGGGTGTTTCCCTTTATCTTTTTTTTTTTCCTTTTTGTCTTTTTTCGTGACCGGCAATGGATCGCAACCCTCAGTGTTGCGCCCGTACCAGACCGGGACCGGCAACGGGATCGCAACCCTCGGCGTTGCACCCGCACCTCGCTCAGCCAGTGAGCGGCCGGTCTGTATGTGGGATCCGAACCCTCGGCAGGAGCGTCACTGCACTCCCAAGCGGCACACTGTAGCAGTGCGCCACTGGGCCAGCCCGAGAGAGCCAAATTAGTGTGCATAATTTTGAGTATCAAAAGATAAAGGGAGGGCCGGCCCAGTGGCGCACTGCTACAGTGTGCCGCTTGGGAGTGTGGCGGCGCTCCCGCCGAGGGTTCGGATCCCACATACAGACCGGCCGCTCACTGGCTGAGCGAGGTGCGGGTGCAACGCCGAGGGTTGCGATCCCGTTGCCGGTCCCGGTCTGGTACGGGCGCAACACTGAGGGTTGCGATCCATTGCCGGTCACGAAAAAAGACAAAAAAATAATAATAATAATAATAATA
>NW_007727556.1:366296-368663 GCF_000696425.1 Galeopterus variegatus
GCACTGCTACAGTGTGCTGCTTGGGAAGTGCGGTGGCGCTCCCGCCGAGGGTTCGGATCCTGCATACAGACCGGCCACTCACTGGCTGAGCGGGGTGTGGGCGCAGCACCGAGGGTTGCGATCCCGTTGCCGGTCCCGGTCCGGTACGGGCGCGACACTGAGGGTTGCGATCCATTGCCGGTCACGAAAAAAGACAAAAAAATAATAATAATAATAATAATTTGGCTCTCTCAAAAGAAAAACCCCGTAACTTATGGTGCCAGAGCTGTGAGGTCACACAGTGCTGCCACCACACCACACCTTCGGGCCCACTGCCTCGGTTGTGTGATCCTCCTCATCATAAAGTGGCTTTACTCCTTCCCAGTGGTTTTTGGTGTTGCTGTTTCAAGAAAGAAAGGAGCTGGTGGACAGAAGATGTTGGTGACAGCACAGCCCCTGACTGAGCAGCCAGTGCATGATGGAACGTCCTGAGGGTTTTGGCCTCAGATGCTGCGGTCCTGGCACCACCTGAATGCACATGGCACAGGCAGAAGGGTGCGCAGGCTGCTCGCATCGAGCCTGTGGTCCTGTTGGGGCCAAGCCCAGTTCAGGGTCACCTATAGCAAAGTGCCCACATTGCTTATGTTTGCTTGCATCCCAAGAGCAGGGTGGCTTCCTGCCAGACTCCCAGCCCACCCCACCCCCGAAGACACAGTTCCTTGGGCCAGTCCAGAAGCCCAGGCCCAGAAGGAGTGTGTGAGTCTCCTCAGCACCCTACAGGGGTTACCCACAGGCCATGCATGTGTCCAAGGCCCAAGCTGGGGAGGCTGCTAATCCTCCCGCCCCCACACCGCAGCAGAAGACTGTGCATGTGCCCATTGGCCCCCAGCCGCTCTGAAGAAACTGCGTATTAGTTGCCAAAAATGTGTCTAAACCCATCTTGACTCTGCATTTTTAGCCTCTTTTTATGGTTAGCTCTATAACAAAGTCTTACAGAGCCTTGGGGAATTTATTCCTAGTGTTAGTATTTGGAGGCCACATTCCCCTTTTCTGTTAAATTTGTGATCCTTCAGTCGTATAATTTCATAGCAACCATCTTTCTAGCCGGAGGACCCCAGGACTGTGGCTGGACTGTGGGTAGTGATGGCTGTACCCCAGATTCAACCCTGAGTCTGTATTACAGTCAGAGCCCTACTGAGCATTGCTCTGAAACTGTTAGCACCTTCTCCGTGTCGTCTCACCCAGATCAATTTGCAGGAATCTGAACATTGCTGATGTATGAGTTGACAAGCATTGATTGAAAACTTGCCGCGTGTCCAGCTTAGTGCCAGGAGCTATGGGGGGTCTGAGCAAAGGCCTGGACCCTATTGGCCTGGGCCCAGCCCTCCCCCTGAGGGCGTGCTGGGCCAATGTCACACTGAGAGCCCAGAAGTGCCTCACTGCTCAGTGTATATTTTCCGCCCCTCTCTGTGGTCCCTGTAATCCTTCTGTTTCCTTTGTGCCTCTCCAAGCCCCCAAACACTAGGCATCAGTGTTGGCCTTGGTAAAATAGACTGTCGATATTTATTGCAAATTAAGACTGGCTGCTGGATCCATTCTTGTGTGTTTCTCTGGCAGGCATTACGAGACTGGATGACCAGATATTTCTGAACAGGAACCCTGGCGTGCCCTCCGTGGTCAAATTTCATCCCTTCACACCGTGTATAGCCGTGGCGGATAAGGACAGTATCTGGTATGCATGGTGCTCGCGGGGACCTTCCCCTCTGCCGCTGACAGCCGCACGTGGTGGGAACCAGTTCATTTCCCACCCTCACTCTTCCTCCTCGCAAAGTGGGCGGGGGCCGCCCTGCCTCCTCACGTGCAAGTGACAGTGGGAAATGAGTGGTGAAGAGCGCTGTTTCAGGTTGGAGGGTCTCGGGAACATGCCCAGAAGCGTCCCTCGCACCCTCTCCTCTTGCTTGGGACCCGCCCCACCCCATGCCTCGCTCTGGCCTTGTCGCTGAAGGACAGGCCAGAGTCCTGACTGCAGGTCCCAGGGCATGGCAGAGCGTCCACACCACACTGTCACAGAGAGGTGAGCACGAGCATGTGCCAGGGAGGCCTCACTAGGAAGGCATCAGAGCGTTAGAGAGAACCACGTTGAGTTTATAGCAAGGCTTGCACCGACGTCATGGCGTCCCCACTCCACGGGCAGGGAGCAGTGAGGGTTCTTTCTACAGCTTCTAAAATGCCTGTGGTTCTCACATATGTCTCTTATTCCACTCTTTGTAAATAGTGGTAAAAAACACACAACATAGGCCGGCCCGTGGCTCACTCGGGAGAGTGCGGTGCTGATAACACCAAGGCCGCGGGTTCGGATCCTATATAGGGATGGCCGGTTCGCTCACT
>NW_007727556.1:369663-382459 GCF_000696425.1 Galeopterus variegatus
GGCGGTCTCACAGTTGGGGGCAGGCCAGGGCCAGGCTTTCTTATCTGCTCCCCCAGAGGTGGCATGAAGGGAAGAGGGAGAGGCTTCAAGGCTACCAGCAGGCCAACATCAGACTCTGCAGTCAGCTGCAAGGAGGGGCCACAGCAGCCTCAGAGAGGTGGCTTCGAGAAGGGCGGGTGGGCTGCGGGCAGCGTGGACGGCGAACGGAGACGGAGGCTGCTGGGCTGGCCGGTGGTGAGAGAGAGAAGGCTCGAGCGGCTTCCAGAAGTTGCCAGAGGAGAGGGGGAGAGGTGGGAAAGAAGGGGAGATGATGGACTTCAGCGAGGATGGGAAGGAAGCTAGGGCAGGGCTGGGCACCTTTTGAAGCTCACCCAGGTCTCGTGCGGCCCTGCTTGTGCACAGACTTTCCTCTGCGCCCCCAGATGCCTCTTCCCTCTTTCCCTGTGTCGCCTGTGAGCTCGGCTCGAGCGACCGTCCCTCGGTAGCAGTGCGTGGTGGGTGCGTGGTGAGGCGGCGCGAGGAGGCCTTGGCCAAAGTTACACCGTCACTCTTCTGAGCATGAGTGGCCGCCCCGCCGTCTGTGCTGCTGGGACTCAGGCCTCGGCCCTCAAGGTGCTCACTCGCTGAGCAGGGGACGAGGGCGCCAGGAGCATGAGGGGGGAATGCCACACTTGGGACAGTGGTGACAGGCTTGCCAGCGGGAGAGGAGGCACTGCCTAGAGGTTTGCTGGCTCCAGTTGGTGGCTAGTGAATTATTCATTTATCAACCACCACGCTGAGGCTGCATGCCAGGAGAGAGCCTCGTGGCCCAGGGCTTTAAAGATTAATGTGTCCATTGAGTCACTCCCTCGACCCACATTCACAGGCACCTATCACTTGCTGAGCCCAGACTCTTCACACCACAAAAGGCCCAGCGGAGAAGGAGAGGTTCAAGCTGTGTTGTTTAACTGGAAAATAGTGTGGTGTGGAGGGGATGGGTGGGCCACCGAGCTGGGGGCCAGAGGGAAGCGCGAGATGATTTGGAGTGTGTCTGCGCGTGCGTGCGCGTGTATATGGGGGGAATGCATGATGCTCCTGTGTGTGCGTGCACAGGGGCCATGTACAGTGTGTGTGGACATGTGGGGGAGGTGGGGTGGGAAGCTGGGAGGCAGCAGCCTGATCCCTAAGGCTCATAGCCCCTTTAGGGGGCATGGACTCGAACCTACCGGATCTAGCAGCAGCTGGCTTGGCCCAGGGCACTGTCTGGTGGATCTCAGGACCCGGCCTTGACCCACTGGACTGAGGGGAGGTGGGCATGCTGATTGCCCAGCTTTCAGCCTCAGGCTGGGTGGGTGGACGGGGGGCTGCTCACAGCCTGGGCACAGACAGCTAACAGGTGTTAGCAGCACAGGCGGCTGGGAGCCCTGAGCCCCTGTCCACATGCACACACACATGCACACCTATGCACTTACGGCCAAGAGCAAGCTGGGGAGAAGCATGTGGGGCAGGAATTCCTTCACCAGGCAGATGTGCAAAGACACAGAGCTGGAAGACCATAACCTTTGTGAGAGCTGCCCAAGGCCCCTGCCACGAGTGGCAAGGTGGTAAGACCCGAGGTTGGCCTGTGGACAGGGTGACCTTGCATTTTAGGAAGCTCACTCTGGCTGCTGGTGTTGTGGGCTGAATGGCAGTCCCCTAAAAGATATGTCTATGTCCCATGTCCTAATCCCCAGACTCTATGAATGTGACCTCATTTGGCAAAAGGGGTGGGTGTGGAGATGAGCCCATGCTGGATTACCTGGTGGTCCCTAATCCAATGACAGGTGCTTTTAGAAGAGACAGACACACAGGGGAGGAGGCTGCGTGGAGATGGAAGCAGAGACTGGAGTGATGTGGCAACAAGCCCAGGAACACCTCAGGCTACCAGAAGCTGGAAGAGGCAGGGGAGGGTCCTCTGCTAGAGCCTCTGGAGGGAGCACAGTCCTGTGGACACCTTGATTTCAGACGTCTGGCCTCCAGTATTGGGAGAGGACATATTTCTTCTGTTTTGAGCCACCCCATCTATGGCCATTTGTTACAGCAGCCCCAGAAAATTAACCCAGCTGGTATGGAGAGAGGACGTGGGGAGCTTGGTGGAGGCAGGAGGTGCTGAGGCAGGAGAGTGAGGCTGGTGTGGGTGGGTGGGGGTTGGGTCGGAGGTGGAGAATTCCACATCATCCTGGCAACAAGTCACCTGGGCAGGAGAACTTAAGGAGCAGCGGCTTTATCCCTTGACGTTCCCAGCTGTCTCAAACCATAGCAATTATCCAGATGTATCAGAATGACCCTAGTGATGGCCACTAGCTTGGGAATTCCTTTGACGCTCTATGTCCTTAATGCCTGATGCACAATTTCCTGCTTGTGGAACACACGAATGAAATACGGGATTGTATGTGAGTTCGATATTGAACATTCCCCAACCACACCTTCCTCCCACCCGGAGCTAGAGGAAGGAGGGCAGCCCAGGCCCAAGTGCCAGCTCACAGCCAGGGCTAGGGCCAGCCAGTGTCAGAGGACTCACGGGCTTCTCGTCGCCCTTGGCTGGTGGCCCTGCCCTTGGCTTACCCAGATGTGAATCTGAGGGCAAAGTAGAGGGAGGGCATCCCGAGCACCAGCGCCGCGTCTTGCAAGTTGAGCACCAGGCATGGGGCCCCAGCAGTCCCAGACTTGGCAGCACGTCCCCCAGGGCATTGTCCCGCTCGCCACAGGAGGCCCCACAGGCACAGGGTTCATGCCCTCCCCCTCTTCTCCCCCAGATGATGGTGCCATCAGGGTCTGGAAGAATTTTGCTGATTTGGAGAAGAACCCAGAAATGGTGACTGCTTGGCAGGGGCTCTCGGACATGCTGCCAACCACACGAGGTGGGTCCCTCGGCTCCTCCCTGGGAGAAGAGGAGGTCCCAGAGCTGCTGAGCCCTCCCGGGGCCATCCCTCCACAGGCTGCTCTGTTCTCAGATCCCCCAGAACCACGAGCCAGGCTGCTGCCCTTCCAGCCACAAGAGCTCTTACGGGATGCGGGGCCTGCCGTGAGCTGGCGTCAACACCTGGATGGACGTGTCCCAGCCGTGTCCATGGCTTGAAGCCACATTGCTTAGAAAAATGTGGTCACCAGCAGGGTCTAATCTTTTGCTCTTTATGCCCAAATTTAATTCCTTGTTGGCGGTCAGTGCACAGTGGCTGTGCCTTGTAGGTGAGCAGCAGAGGCCTCACACCCGGCTGGCCCTCCCGGCTGGTGGTTGGTGCTGCAGCGTGGCTCTGCATGCTGTCCCGGCCACCCCACAGCCACAGCGGATGAGGCGCCGCCTGTGGGTCCTCCTGGGAGGACTCAGGCAGGAGTGGAGGGGGTCACAGGGCCTGGTTTCCAGGAGCCCTCAGTGGCTCGAGGTGTGTGCCTGTGGGAGTTGCTGCTTCTTGGCGGGACCCTGCAGCCCGGCCGGTACTAAACTGACCGCGTCTCCGCTCCAGCTGCTGTCCGGGTTTGGCACTCCATATCCTGGTCTTCATCCTATCGGACGCTGCCTTCCTCTCCATGCCCTGTTGTCTGTGTGGGGCCAGCCCTGGTCTGTGTGGTTCTGTCTCCCCTTCCATGCAAGTGCCTGTCCACAGGGGTGGCTTCATGTGGGGTGTGGCTACCCAGCTGCCACCACAGCAGCTCCAGGGTGAACTCTTCTGTATGTACTGTTTTTTTTAAATGTAACTATGTTTTAAAATTTTTTTCGAGGGGAAAAAAATCATCCGTACCCCCACAACACAGCCATTTTCACATGGCCTGGGCCCCCGGGCTGGTCCCCCAGGCTGGTCCCCCGGGCTGGTCCCTGTGCTGCTGTACAGCACCTTCTGTTTCTGGGCCTTACTATTTTCCATATTAGAGCAAAAGCCTGTGTCACTGTGCCACGAACGCCCCACCTCCCACCCCCTCAGCACTAACCACTAATGGCAGCTCTGCTGGGGCCGGGTGGTCTAAGACCAGGTGGCTGCAGAAGACCCCAAGGTCTTGCTAGGACACGTCCCGGGTGACTTGAAACCTCAAGTTTATACTCTCAGGACAGTGACCGCGGGGTTCTGATTCCTCAGCTCCTTGAGTAGGGACAGCAGGCCTGGTCAAAAGCAGAGTTAGGCCTGTGGCACAGGTGGGGGGCAGGTGGGGCGCCCACCACACACTCTGGCATTTCCAGTCAGCCCACCTGCGTATGGTTTTGATTGGTGGAGACAGTCTCATGTGTGATGCTGTTTCCCTTTGCATCTGTAAGGTGAGAGGGGCCGTTGGGAGAGAGGAACGCAGGTGTTCTGGGCACGTGCGCNAAAAAAAAAAAAACACACAACATAAAATTTACCATGTCCACCATTTGTAAGTGCACAGGGCAGTGGCATTAAGCACATACATGCTGTTGTGCAGCCGTCACCACCATCCACCTCCAGAACTTTGTCATCTTCACAAACTGAAGCTCTGCCCCATGAAACACCAGCTCTTCACCCCCCAGCCCCTGCCAAGCACCTTCTCCTTCCTGTCTCTGTGGATGTGACTCCTCTAGGAAATGCACCTGAGTGGAATCTCCGGTATTTGTCCTTTGTGTCTGGCATATTTCACTCAGCATAGTGTCTTCAAGGTCCATCCATGCTGTAGCACGTGTCAGAATGTCCTTCCTTCATAAGGCAGAACAATATTCCAGGCCGGCCAGTCAGCTGGTTAGAGCATGGTGTTGGTAACGCCAAGGTCAAGGGTTCAGATCTCTGTACCGGCCAGTCTGCCGAAATAAAAAGTTCCCACTGTGTGGTGAGCCCCGTTTTGCTCATCTGTTCATCTGTCGATGGACACGTGGGTCACTCCCACCTTCTGGCTGTCGTGAATATGCTACTGTGAACGTGGATGTACACATATCCCTTTGACACTCTGCTTTCAATTCTTTTGGGTCTGTACCCAGAAGTGGGATTGCTGGATCACGGGGTGATCCTGTGTTTAATTCTTTGAGGACACACCGCAGCGTCTCCCGCAGCGGCCGCACCGTTTCACGTTCCCACCAGCGGTGCACAAGGCTCCAGCTTCCCCACATCCTCGCCAACACTTCTTTTCTGGTTTTTGGCAGGCGCGTCCTAGTGGGTGTGAGGTGGCGTCTCGCTGCGGTTGGGTGTGCATCCCTGAATGATGATTCTTCTTTCTCTCTTATTCCCTTAAGTTTTTGGGACTGGGAGAAAGGAGAGAAGCTGGATTATTTCCATAACGGAAACCCGCGGTACACCAGGGTCACTGCCATGGAATATCTGAACGGCCAGGACTGCTCACTGCTGCTGACGGCCACAGGTGAGGGGGCTGCGAGGCTGGGACCTGCCTCGGTGCAGAGGCGGCAGGAGGGGGAGGCGTGAGACCCCGAGGTCCAGGCGACGCATCTGTGCGGTCTGACCTCTCGCAGAGGGCACTGCTCATTGCGAGGGTCAATGTTGCTCAAAAGGTGGAGGATTATGAGGGAAAGGGTTCCACAACAGGACGGGAAGCAGGGATGACCCGTGTGTCAGTTGGGGTCCAGGGACTGTGTCTTCTCGTCTTGCTTCTCCGGCCCTTCCATGACCAGGAAAAGCCACCGTCAGCCTCTGTCCTCTTAACCTTCATGGGAGACCCCGTGGGCCACAAGTGGCACCCTGAGAATGAGGAGGAATGCCCTGGGCTGCAACACTGGCCGGCCCCAGGGCAGTGTCGGCAGGCACAGCCAGCTCATTGCACTCGCTGCGCCCCCCTGGCGCTGGCACCTGCCCTTCCCTTCCAGGTCAAGTTCTCCCCCTGAGGGACAGCCTGCCCTGTCCTAGCAGTGCCGCTTCATTCTAGTGGAACTCACGCTGGTGCTTGTTTTGGGTTTTGCTTGCTTCCTTGGTTTTTAATTTTTGGTCTGCGATGTCTGAAATTTTTTTTTTTTTTTTTGTCCTTTTTGAGACCGGCCGTACCGCGCTCAGCCAGTGAGCACTGTGAGCGCACTGGTCATCCCTATGTAGGATCCGAACCCGCGGCGAGAGCGCTGCTGCGCCCCCAGTGCCGCACTCTCCCGACTGCGCCACGGGCTCGGCCCACAATGTCTGAATTTCATTCTCACTTAGAACAGTAGTTTCCCGGGCTGTTCCCCTAGGTGGACAGTCATTTTCCTTTACACTGTAAAAGTGTGATTCCATTGCCTCAGCCAAATTGTCCTTCCTTTAGAGATGATAGCCACGAGGTGGGGGAGGGGAGGCGGGTACAGAGGTGACAGTCCCAGGTAAGAGAGAAAGAAGCAAAGGCAGACGTGCCAGCCCACCCGCCCTGTGTTTCCTCTCCTTGTCCACGCCTCAGTTCTGGTCCTCGTCCTGGTCCTGATTCTTCTTTGTCCTGGTCCTGGTTCTGGTCCTGATTCTGGTCCTCGTCCTGATCCTGTTCCTGGTTCTGGTCCTTGTCCTTCTCCTTGGCCTCGTTCTGGTCCTTGTCCTGACCCTGGTCCTGATTCTGGTCTTTGTCTTGGTCCTAGTACTTGTCCTGGTCCTGGTCCTGGTCCTTGTCCTGGTCCTGGCCTGTCCCTGTCCTGGTCCTGGGCACCATTGAGGTCCTCAGGTTGATTGTCACTGACACCGTGCCATCCTCCTCCTTCAGTGCTGGTGGCTCCTGGGCTCCCTGTGATGCGTGACCACAAGGAGATGCCCTCCTGGCAGCTGTTCCTCTGAGCAGTGCCACTCAGGACCGATGCCCAAACCAGTCCTCATCCACTGTGGGCCTCAGGATGTGACCAAGAGGAGATTCATAGGGAGGCATTAGGGACCAGCAAGGGACGGTTTAGGACAGGTTGGAGCATCTCTGAGCACCAGAGAGAGGGGCCGGGGTCCTTCAGAGGGGGCTGCACAGTGGAAGCTCCAGAAAGGCCCCCTCCAGAGCAGGGAGCGTCCCATGTGTGCTGGAGCTCAGAGGGCGGCAGGCGGGCCAGCCGGGGGCTGAGCCCCGCTGCTGCTCCCAAGGGTCTCCGCACTGTGAGGCAGGCGGCAGGAGCCCGGAGCAGCAGAAGGCTCGGAGAGGATGCGTGGGGCTGGCGAGGCCGGGGAGGGTCCAGGAGGGACATGCGCTCATGTCACACACGGCCAGCCTCCCTGCCCATCTGCCCCATGCTCAGCCTCAAGAAGCAGAAAGCAGCATCCCTGCTGATTTAGTCCGGGAGCCCCCAGACCGGTTACACCTTCAAGTTGAGGCTGATTTGCGTGTGGAACTCGGACAGGAAGTGTGGGGAGAATGTGAAAGGGCCTAAAGATTTTGTCTTTAGTGAGACTGAGTTTTTTTTTTTCCTCCTTGGCATGAGACAATTAGCAGGAGAGGAGGCGGGGAAGGCCACCTACGTCCTTGTCCCTTGGAGCCCAACCACACCTTCCTCCCACCCGGAGCTAGAGGAAGGAGGGCAGCCCAGGCCCAAGTGCCAGCTCACAGCCAGGGCTAGGGCCAGCCAGTGTCAGAGGACTCACGGGCTTCTCGTCGCCCTTGGCTGGTGGCCCTGCCCTTGGCTTACCCAGATGTGAATCTGAGGGCAAAGTAGAGGGAGGGCATCCCGAGCACCAGCGCCGCGTCTTGCAAGTTGAGCACCAGGCATGGGGCCCCAGCAGTCCCAGACTTGGCAGCACGTCCCCCAGGGCATTGTCCCGCTCGCCACAGGAGGCCCCACAGGCACAGGGTTCATGCCCTCCCCCTCTTCTCCCCCAGATGATGGTGCCATCAGGGTCTGGAAGAATTTTGCTGATTTGGAGAAGAACCCAGAAATGGTGACTGCTTGGCAGGGGCTCTCGGACATGCTGCCAACCACACGAGGTGGGTCCCTCGGCTCCTCCCTGGGAGAAGAGGAGGTCCCAGAGCTGCTGAGCCCTCCCGGGGCCATCCCTCCACAGGCTGCTCTGTTCTCAGATCCCCCAGAACCACGAGCCAGGCTGCTGCCCTTCCAGCCACAAGAGCTCTTACGGGATGCGGGGCCTGCCGTGAGCTGGCGTCAACACCTGGATGGACGTGTCCCAGCCGTGTCCATGGCTTGAAGCCACATTGCTTAGAAAAATGTGGTCACCAGCAGGGTCTAATCTTTTGCTCTTTATGCCCAAATTTAATTCCTTGTTGGCGGTCAGTGCACAGTGGCTGTGCCTTGTAGGTGAGCAGCAGAGGCCTCACACCCGGCTGGACCTCCCGGCTGGTGGTTGGTGCTGCAGCGTGGCTCTGCATGCTGTCCCGGCCACCCCACAGCCACAGCGGATGAGGCGCCGCCTGTGGGTCCTCCTGGGAGGACTCAGGCAGGAGTGGAGGGGGTCACAGGGCCTGGTTTCCAGGAGCCCTCAGTGGCTCGAGGTGTGTGCCTGTGGGAGTTGCTGCTTCTTGGCGGGACCCTGCAGCCCGGCCGGTACTAAACTGACCGCGTCTCCGCTCCAGCTGCTGTCCGGGTTTGGCACTCCATATCCTGGTCTTCATCCTATCGGACGCTGCCTTCCTCTCCATGCCCTGTTGTCTGTGTGGGGCCAGCCCTGGTCTGTGTGGTTCTGTCTCCCCTTCCATGCAAGTGCCTGTCCACAGGGGTGGCTTCATGTGGGGTGTGGCTACCCAGCTGCCACCACAGCAGCTCCAGGGTGAACTCTTCTGTATGTACTGTTTTTTTTAAATGTAACTATGTTTTAAAATTTTTTTCGAGGGGAAAAAAATCATCCGTACCCCCACAACACAGCCATTTTCACATGGCCTGGGCCCCCGGGCTGGTCCCCCAGGCTGGTCCCCCGGGCTGGTCCCTGTGCTGCTGTACAGCACCTTCTGTTTCTGGGCCTTACTATTTTCCATATTAGAGCAAAAGCCTGTGTCACTGTGCCACGAACGCCCCACCTCCCACCCCCTCAGCACTAACCACTAATGGCAGCTCTGCTGGGGCCGGGTGGTCTAAGACCAGGTGGCTGCAGAAGACCCCAAGGTCTTGCTAGGACACGTCCCGGGTGACTTGAAACCTCAAGTTTATACTCTCAGGACAGTGACCGCGGGGTTCTGATTCCTCAGCTCCTTGAGTAGGGACAGCAGGCCTGGTCAAAAGCAGAGTTAGGCCTGTGGCACAGGTGGGGGGCAGGTGGGGAGCCCACCACACACTCTGGCATTTCCAGTCAGCCCACCTGCGTATGGTTTTGAGAGGTGGAGACAGTCTCATGTGTGATGCTGTTTCCCTTTGCATCTGTAAGGTGAGAGGGGCCGTTGGGAGAGAGGAACGCAGGTGTTCTGGGCACGTGCGCGGTGGTCTTGCCAGGAAGGCAGGGCGCCGGGCAAGCGGATGGGCAGCAACACCGCCCATGGGGTCTCGGGCACCCTTCACTCGCCTCCCCGGCCCGTCAGAGGGCGCCCCAGACGTCGCCCAGGTACAGAGAGCCGCACTTAGCCGCAGGTGTCCACCGCCTCACGCGGGCCCTGCGCCCCTGCCCTGGGCTCTCAGCAGTCTCCTGGAAGTCGGGGCCGGTGGCAGTGGCAATGGTCTCACCCCCAGTCTTGGCCAGAAGACGAGGTTAGGGTAGGCCGAGGCTGGGGCACCCTAGCACCCCCTTCTGCTGCTGTTGGGGCCCGTTTGGTTTTACCCTCTGCCCTTCAGCCAGGGGCAGCAGGCCGAGCAGAGGGGCTGTTGTTTTCTTGTTCTTTCTGGGTGACTGGAAGATGGAATGGGAGGGAGGCCCAGGAGGCCAGCTCATCCTGAAGGCCCCAATAGGGTGGGCTTGTGTACTGCAGGGCCTGGGGTTCACGGGACCCTGGCCCAACTACCCAGGGGCTCCCTGGAAGGAGCCCGGTCGCCCTCCTGCGACTCACACCTCTAGCCTCCACAGCTTCCCTCTGCAGTGAGGGGACCGGGAGGACAGCTCCAGGGGAGGCCCACAGGCTTCCTTGTTGCTGTGACCTCTGCTCGGCGCTTCTGTGTTTTAAGATCTAGGCTCAGGAACCGAGGGCAGGTCTGATCTGAATTCCGGCCCCCGCACCCACTTCCTAGTTCCTTTCGGCCCATCAGCACCCCATCTCTTCATCTTTGCCCATCACAGGGCCAGTCCTGGCCTCTGACGTGATTAGTCAGAGCTCTGGGCCGTGATGGCAGGGAGGGAACAAGTGGAAAACAGAATTCTGGACAAACACTGAGAGCAGCTTCCATCCTCGTTGCCCTCAGGCCACCGCTGCAGGGCGAGCTTCTGAGTTCCACCAGCAGGGAGACGGCCCCGTCCCCACTCTAAGCTACCTCCATGGGTGCGTAAAGCTCTCTCTACTGTGTCCTCCACCAGCCCGCAGACCTCAGGGCGGCTGCGAAGTTGTTTGCATGTGGGAAGAAGCTTCACCTGTCATCAGATGCTCTGGGAGCCGCCGCACACTCTGCAAAGAGAGGCCCTGTGAGGCCTGGCCACCACTCCTCCTGCTGCAGGATGCGTGGGGTTCAGGGTGGTGGGGAGATTTGTGTGCAAGCCTTCAGAGGCCTTGGCCTGAGCTGGACAGTGAGCAAGGCTGGACGTGTTCCTCCCATCATGCTCTGTTGGAAAGCAGCTCGCCCTGAGGTCCTTCACTCCGTGACCCCTCTGGCTTGGACATTGCCCACTAAGCTGCTGTCTTGGCAGCGTGTTGGAGTAGAAGGTTTGGTTCTGTGCTCGCAGCTGCAGAGCAGACGGTTGCCTGCAGGAGCCCCAGCACCCCTCTGCAAGCCCGTGGACCGTGCATGGCCCCTCTGCCTCGCCTTTACCTCCTGCTCACGCATGCACGCACTCCGTGTGTACCCTCAGTCCCGGGCCAAGACACTCTTCCTGAGCAGTGTCCTCCGTGTTTGGAAGTGGAATCAGTGCCGACACCACCCTGTCTTCGAGCCACATTGTGGATGGGGACAGGCACTCAGCCCCCTGAGCCTTGCTGACACCTGGGGCTGCTGCCATTCTGCCTTTGAGCGTGTGGTCTCAGAGCCTCTGTCCAGCAGAGGACGCGTGGGAGAGCTGGCGCAGGTGGGGGAGTCCGGCAGTGCAGCTCCTCATCTTGCACCAGCTCCCCCACACATCCCCATCCCATGGCCATGGGCGCAGCTCCGGTGGGTTTGGCCCCACAGCCTGTGCAGCCCACCACCCCCTCTCCTTCTTGAGGCCCTCCCTCCACCGGCCCAGGAACTTCTCAGCAGGTGCTGGAAGTCCCCGTCTTTTTAAGACAGCACCTTCTGATTTCCCATCTAGAGAAAGACTTTTTTGTTGGCCAAAGACACCAATGACTAATTTTGCATCTGTCAAGTAAATGTCTGCCAGGCCGCAGCCCATCCCTGCACGAGGGGCCTCCCTGGTGGCGTGCTGCGGCTCTGCCCTCCCCCGCTCCCCCGTCCCTTTCTCTCAGGCCGTTCTCACCCTTTTGGGGGGGGGNCCCCGTCCCTTTCTCTCAGGCCGTTCTCCCCCTTTTGGGGGGGGGGGTGGTTTGGGTTAATTTTGCTTTGGCTGACCAACTTGCTCTTGCATCAGACCCATAACCCATGTCTCTTCACGGGTCTGGCTGGAAAGGTCTCCATCTGTCCTGACCGCAGCCAGCAGGGAGGTGAGCGCCCTCCCCTCCCTGGGGTGACCCAGGCCCAGGGCCCCCTCCATTCACCCCTCCTAGTACCACCCACACAAGTCCCACAACACTAAGACATGGGTGGGGCACAAATGGACATTGTCAGGTGCATGGGCAGCTGCGTAAGGCTCTGAGAAGGACCCTTGAGGAAGGGCTCAGAGGAGCCACCCTCGAGGTCTCGAGTCAAGGTGTCAGGGCTACCCCTCCTGCCCAGCCAACGCTCCTGGCCTTGCTCCGCTCCAGGAGACTCCACTGTTCTGTCCTCTCTCCATGTCACCCGCACTCTAGGCATGGAAAGTCATCCAGGCTGAGGTTGAATGGAGCTGTCACGACAGCATCCGCACAGCCTCGTTCAAATAGGACAGCCTGGCTCTGCAGTGGAGTCAGCCCGATGGACGTCACAATTCCATCAGAGCAAGGAAGCTGTTCCAGGATAAAACTTGTCTCACTCCTCAAAGTTTCAAAAGAGGATGTTTTGTTTCAGAATTTGGTGCAGTCTCTTGAAGGATTTTTTTCCATCCAAAAAATCTGTGTATAAATTTAATAGTTACCAAAACACTGACAGCGCCCCTGCCCTTGGATACGCAGTGTCAAAAGCAGTTAACAAACTTAAAACACGTAAAGATAAAAATGAGCCCTTTTTCTCTCTCAGGCTGGCTTATAATATAGGTAAATTATAAATAGACAGAGCCTCACTAATCCAGGCAACAACTACAGTTTTTGATAATTTGCAGACTCCAAGTTGCAGAGCATGGCCAGCCTTCCAGGAAGCTTTTTCTTGTCCTGGTCTGTCTCTTAACTGCTCTTCTGTGGCATGGAGGTGACATCACAGCTACTGCCGTGGGCCTGGCAGGGGCTGGTGCGGGCAGAATTACAAGTGATGACAGGACGCATCCTGTGACGTTGAAAACAGGAAGTTCCTAAGACCTTGTGGACTCACGTTTTAGTACTTTGTAAAGAATTCTTATATTAAAAAGTCCAAGGGGCCGGCCCGGTGGCGCACTGCTACAGTGCACCGCTTGGGAAGCGCGGCGGCGCTCCCGCCGAGGGTTCGGATCCCACATACGGACCGGCCGCTCATTGGCTGAGCGAGGAGCAGGGGCAACACCGAGGGTTGCGATCCCGTTGCCGGTCCCGGTCCGGTGCAGGCACGACACTGAGGGTTGCGATCCGTTGCCGGGCACGAAAAAAGACAAAAAGAAAAAAAAAAAAAAAAAAAAAAAAA
>NW_007727556.1:383291-386960 GCF_000696425.1 Galeopterus variegatus
AACTTAAAGCACGTAAAGATAAAAATGAGCCCTTTTTCTCTCTCAGTCTGGCTATTTAGGTAAATTATAAATAGACAGAGCCTCACTAATCCAGGCAACAACTACAGTTTTTTTGTTTGTTTGTTTGTTTTTTTAAAGATGACTGGTAAGGGGATCTTAACCCTTGACTTGGTGTTGTCAGCACCACGCTCAACCAGTGAGCAAACCGGCCATCCCTATATAGGATCCGAACCCGCGGCCTTGGTGTTATCAGCACCGCACTCTACCGAGTGAGCCACGGGCCGGCCCAACAACTACAGTTTTTGATAAGGAATTTGCAGACTCCAAGTTGCAGAGCGTGGCCAGCCTTCCAGGAAGCTTTTTTTTGTCCTGGTCTGTCTCTTAACTGCTCTTCTGTGGCATGGAGGTGACATCACAGCTACTGCCATGGGCCTGGCAGGGACTGGTGTGGGCAGAATTACAAGGGGTGACAGGACGTGTCCCGTGACGTTGTAAACAGGAAGTTCCTAAGACCTTCTGGACTCACATTTTAGTACTTTGTAAAGAAATCTTATATTAAAACGTCCAAAATGAAGGAAAAGTGGTTAAAAAACAGAAAACTCAAGATCAACTTTATCTTCCTCTCTATAAAAAATTTTAAGGAAACCATTGATTTCCTAATCTGCAGAGAAGGGGAAAAACAAGACAGGAAACAGGCTTCCACTTCAGCACGAGACACCAGAAGGGCCTGTGCACTCTTTTGTTCCTCCAGAAACCATGGGCAAATCTACAGTCAAATTCGCAGGACCTGGCACAAGGGAAGCCCTTGGTACACCGGAGTCTGAGCCAGGCGCGGGAGGTAGCCGCTGCCCGCACAGCCACTGCCAGACGCACCAATGCCTTCAGCCACCAGCCCACTGTGCGCCTCGTCCCCTCGGATCCTGAGACAGAATCTGCCAAGTGTTGCATAGCCCCGTTCTCCAGTCAAGGAATGGGAGTCTACGTGAGGAGATCTCAGGAGTGGGCTCTCTCCAGCCCAGTTTTCGTTGCCAGCACCTGAGTCTCTGTGTGGGCAGACGTCAGGAGGTGTTCACAGAGGGACGTGGTGTGGCCCTGCAGGGAGCTCTGCATCCCAGGGAGCGGGGTAAGGGCGTCCACCCCACGGTCTGGATTCTCAAGCATGGCCGGGCAGGAGGAGGGGGTGGCTGCCCCCCTCGAGTTCCAGAACCATAGCCCCCCAGACGTTCTGCAGGTGGGAGACCACGGGGTCCTTGGAGGTCAGCGTGGACTGACCACAGAGCCTGGGGCTGACCACTGACAATGCAGGGACTGAAACTACAGCCTGCGCTTAAGAGGTGAAATGTTTTCAGGTCTGCTGCTGGGCCTGACTTGCGCGTTCCAGTTTCCCATCCTGCAGCCAGCCTGCTCCGTGTGTCTGTGTCTTAGGGAGAAGTAGCTCTTTTGCCAGGTAATGGATCCGGCACATGCCCAGGGTCCATATCCAGGGTAAAGTCAGGCAGAGAACGGGGCAGTGAAGCGGGGCGTGGGTGGACTAAGACCCCAAAGCTGTGATCGCATGTGCTCGGGCTGTTTCAATTTGCCTGGCTGGGGTGAGGCCCTGGCTTTTGAAAACCTGGACGCAGCCGTACACAGAGCCATTCCTCAGAGGAGGATGGGTGCTTCCTCTGCTGCCCTGCCGGCCTCCATCCAACAAGCAGGCAGGAGGGGCCGGGGTGACCCTGTGCCGTGGGCACCAGAGCAGCCTGCCTGCTCCTACACACCAGAAGACCAGGCCGCCCGAGGGGGACCGTGACCCGAAAGGCCAGGAGAGACCGGGGGCGCTCACTCCACAGCTGTGAGCCCCCTGGAAGGGGGGCCGGTGCCGTGCAGGGGAAGGGACCCGGGCACTGCACTGTCTTTCAAGGCTGGGCTCTGCTCACACCATGACTGTCGACTCTGCTCCCTCTCATCGGGTCTGGGAGAAAAAGTCACTTCATCATCTCGCACAACTCATGAAGAACCATCCGTCCCTGCTTTCACCAGTCTAGAAGTTGAGAAGAACATAGGGCTTGCTTCAGAAAGGCTTCTCGTCCATCTCTGTGCAGCGGGACCAGCCACGACCCAGGACACAGGGGCGAGCCCGGGGAACAGGCGGGAGCTGGGCCCAGGGGAGCGCGCTGCTCTGTGTGCTGATCTGAGAGATGATCTTCCATGATCTTCCAGAGGCAGGAAGCCGTGGAGGTTCCCAAACCACATCCCCATTGTAAAGAGTCTGCTCTGACAGGGCCCCAGGGCCACAGGGTGTGTAGGACGCTTCCTGCCCCCTCCCCTGGAAGAGGAGAGCTCAGCAAGGGCCGAGGCAGCACTTGCAGCGGAGGAGAGCGGAGAGTCCTCCCGCCCACTCCGCGCTCACCCTGACACTGTTGGCACATTGTGTCCCCAGCTCCTCTTGGTCCTTCCCGACCTGAGGATTGTTTCCTGGCAGCATGACCAGAAGGGACGTGTCCCAGACCCGGCTGCCAAGCAGGTGGCCCTGCGGTCCGGGAGCACAAAGCCCAGTGTAGTGTAGATGCTGCTCTCTTTTTCTTTGTTATTGAGGTGAAATTCACATAACATAAAATTAGCCATTTTAAAGCATCCACCTCAGTGGCAATTAGTACCTTCTCAAATTTGTGCAACCACCCACCACCTCTGTCTAGTTCCAGAACTTTCTCATACCCCAAAAGGAAACCTGGTGAAAGCAGCTTCTCTTCTTGGATTCTTTTTTAAATGGAATGGCACTTGGAAGGTTTCTACAGCTAAGCCCAGCTGTGTATGCTTATAAATCTGTCCCCAGACCTTGGCGCAAGGTCTCCTGCTGGCACAGGTTGCAAAGGGTAACCTTCCAGGAAGGACAGCACTGGTGAGGAGCCATTGAAATGGACCTGCCAGGAATCCTGCAGGCGCCTTGTTCACTGAGCTGGATGTCAGTTCCCAAGTGGACAGCATGTCCTGGGTGGGCACCAAGCATCTTTCTTGATTAATTTAGGGAGGGGAAGTCCAATGTGTGTTTTCAGGCCCTGCTTGTTGGCTGTGTGGCCATGGCGCAGTTTGGGCTCTCCTGGACAGAGACAGGGTGTGCCTCCCCCACCATGTCTCACACGGTCTGCTCCTAAATGTTACTAAAGCAGCAGGGCGTGGTGTCCACCTCAGCAGACACTTTTCTGAAAGGTTGGGATGTTTCTTCCCTGCCTGGGATCAGTTGCAGTAGAGAGACTGTTTAAAAAGCGAAATAGGGGGCCAGCCCGTGGCTCACTCAGGAGAGTGCGGTGCTGATAACACCAAGGCCCCGGGTTCGGATCCCATATAGGGATGACCGGTTCGCTCACTAGGTGAGCGTGGTGCTGACAACACCAAGTCAAGGGTTAAGATCCCCTTACCGGTCATCTTTTTTAAAAAAAGCGAAATAAAGAATCTCGTCTGTTTGAAGAGGGTTTCTGAGTGGCAGAGGCAACTGGTTCACTGGTCTAAGCCCATATTTAAAAACGGGGACCCCATATTGCACCTGACAGTCATTCAATAATTAACATAAAGAAAGATCATAAAAATTAAATGTCATTTCGTCAGTTCTGGCAAAGCAGCAAACCCGACCCTGCTGAGCCCTCTGTGATGGGCACCCACAAGGCCAAGCCGGCCCTTGCCATTGTTTAA
>NW_007727556.1:387280-389506 GCF_000696425.1 Galeopterus variegatus
CGGGGACCCCATATTGCACCTGACAGTCATTCAATAATTAACATAAAGAAAGATCATAAAAATTAAATGTCATTTCGTCAGTTCTGGCAAAGCAGCAAACCCGACCCTGCTGAGCCCTCTGTGATGGGCACCCACAAGGCCAAGCCGGCCCTTGCCATTGTTTAACTCAGAGCTGAGCTTACCCCAGAGGGAGGGTGGTGTCCAGGTGCCCAGAGCGCCAGCCCAGCAGGGTCTTCCAGAGGAGTCGGGACGGGGCCAGAGCAGGAGCAGCTCAGCAGGAGGCAGAGCTGGGAAAGGCAGATGACCAGTGGGGGTTGTGGATGCAGAGGCATCCGGAGCCCAGTAAACATGCGCGTGTTAAACCCACCAACTGAAAGGTGGACTCAGACTGGATTAAAGATGACAGAATAGGAGAAGACCTTTGCAGTGCGGAGGAGTTAATTAGTATCAGAATATATATACAAGTGTGTATAGGCTGGCAAAAGAGAAAGATACTGCCAGCTCCAAATGTGGATAAGGAGTTGGGGAAACTTCAGCGTGGGCACATTTCTGCAGACAGTGCAGATTGGCACCCACTTTGGGGAGCGATGTAGCCTCACCGAGGGAAGTTGGAAACGCACAGGACAGAGGACCAACAAGCAGTTCCTTCTTGCCGTGCACAAGGACACATGAAGACATTGGTTGTGACATGGTTGCAAAGTCGGGGAGCAGCTAAAGTGAAGGGTTTAATTGTGCAATGGGATGTCACACAAAGTTTAAACAAATTAACTAGATGTATGCATTGAGTTGGACAAATCCTCAAAACATAACATTAAAGGAAAACAAGTTGCTAGAGATAAACTCCATCTCCAAACCGATGAACTCTTCTGGAATGTGGAAGGCGTGTTTTACTGTCGATGGACGCAGGCACATGTCGGAGAAGCTCAGAGGCCCTCCAGAGATGCTCTCAGGCTCCAGGCCCAGACAGGGCGGGGGACGCTCTCACTGTGTCTAAAATTCTAACTTCTTTTCAAAAAAAGAGCAGAAACGGCAAGATGTCAGCAACGGTTAGATCTGGGTGCTGGATGCAAGGACTTCTATTGAATTATTTCTTTATACTTGAGATATTTATAATTGAACTTTGAAGTCGAGTCTTGTTTTTGGTAGAGGCCATTGTGTGAGGAAGTTAATCTGCTGCCACCCAGTCACGGGCAGATGAGGGGGGCCCCTGCTGCCTCCAGCCTGTCCATCCTAGTCCACACCAGCCTTCGCACTCAGCCCGCCACTCTGGTGCTGTCAGGTGGCAGCTGGCCCACGGCCTGCACAGAGCCCTTTTTCCCAAAAGAGCTGGGGTCCCTCAGCTGCATCATGGGTGGGTATTGGGCTGTGCCTTCGTGCCTCAAGAGCCATTCCACAGCCACCAGATTGTCACCAGTTGTGCCCAGGCATTCCGGAAGACGGGCGTCTCAGACAAACACCCCTGGGATCGCACTGTTCCCTCTCACAGATGCCCTGGGGATAGCAGCGTTCTCAGGAAGGCTCGGAATTCCAGCCTTGGAATGGCTGCCCCAACCAGAACTGGGGTGCACGGGGCCCAGCTGGAGCTAACGTTGGGGGCATGGACCCACCTGATGAGTTCGGGTGGTGGCAGGTGCTCCTCAGAGCCACCAGCCAAGTGGCTGCCCAGAGCAGGTCTCCCAAGCCTCCCTGGGGGTCCACAGAGTGACCCTGGTGTCCGCTGTGTCCCTGCAGGAGCCGGGATGGTGGTGGACTGGGAGCAAGAGACTGGCCTCCTCATGAGCTCAGGGGACGTGCGCATCGTCCGGATCTGGGATACGGACCGCGAGATGAAGGTGCAGGTAAACACACGGGGTCCCTGTGCGGCCCCCAGCAGTGTGCGTGCAGAGCCACCCCTCACCCCAGGCTCTCCCACGCTCCACCCTCCACAAAACAGACCCGTCCAGAGAACCAAGAACTGGGGTTGACAGAGCAAGCATGGTTTGGGGCTGAGTCTCAGCTTCCTTGGGGAGAGGCAGGCTGGAGGAGACCGCCTCGGTGCCGGGAGGAGCGCCGGCTCTTTCCGAGGCTCTAGAAACTCACTGCCTCCGGATGCACGTTAATCACGACACTGTGGCCCTGCACTGCGGCGCAATTACACCCATGCTAATCCTAATTATTTCCAAACATTTTTTTATATGTGCAAATTAGGGAATATCAGAAATCAGTAGAGTGAGGTATTTTAAATTA
>NW_007727556.1:390544-392070 GCF_000696425.1 Galeopterus variegatus
TTTTTTTATATGTGCAAATTAGGGAATATCAGAAATCAGTAGAGTGAGGTATTTTAAATTAGAATGATTAATTATTTGACTGTGTACTTCTTCAAGCAACTTTTATTTCCAGTTTTATAAAAAGAGAGAGGAGTGAATGGGTTTGCCTGGGACACCCTAGAAAAGAGACAGAGGGCTGGGCGGCCGCTGCACACCGGGCCACAGGTGCTGTGGGGGCAGAGCCAGAGGTGGCCTCAGCCAGGGGCTTCCAGCCTCTCCCGTCCCCACCCGGCCAGCGTGGGAGCAACAGAAGGAAGGAGGCGGGAACAGCCAACGGGTGGGGGCGCTTCCCCAGGCAGTGGACACTTGCACCAGCCAGGCCCTCCCCGGGGTCAGCCCCACCTCTGTCCTGTCATCCAGTCCTGCGACGACACCAAGCAGCTGCAATCACACTCTGCTCCTAGGAGCCCCGTGCCTGTCTGGAGCGACGGCTCAGCAGGCTGTCCTGCCCCTCTGAGCACAGGCTGCGGCTTTCACGGGACGAACCGCCTCCCGCGGACACAACTCTGCTGTCCCCATGCATGGCTTTCCCCCTGGGGCAGGCATGCCAGTGCACCAGAGCCTTTTCTGCTGGCTCAGGCTTCCCTTGTGGGACGGCTCCTCCTGGATGCCTCCCGTGACTGATTCCAAGTTTAAGGAGGAAGCCAACAAGGATTCCTCCCTGCCAGAATGTGCTTTATCTTTCTTTTTAGGGAAGAAGGGATGTTGGAAACTTTAATTGGCACTGGAAGGAGGTCGTTCCCAGGGGTGTTTGCAGGCTGCCACCGGGGTGGCCTCATGGGTTCTGCCATGGCCTGGGGGGTGCAGGTGCTGAGGCGCCATTCACAGGGATGAGGGCAGGACCCCAGCCTGCGAGCCTGGCCCTTCCCTTTCTCTCCCTTCCTCCTGGCTCCGCAGGCTTCTGATGGCCTCTGCAGGTAGAGATGAAGGCAGTAGCCCGGCAGCCAGGGGGCAGATCAATGGGCCCAGGCTGGCTGTAAAGCGGTCCCAGCGCTGCGGGGCAGCAGGAAGCTGCTGCAGAGCTGAGTCTCACTCTTCAGGGCACTCTGTGTTTGGCCCTAGGATATCCCCACGGGTGCAGACAGCTGCGTGACCAGCCTGTCCTGCGACTCCCACCGCTCGCTCATCGTGGCTGGCCTCGGCGATGGCTCCATCCGTGTCTACGACAGGAGAATGGCGCTCAGTGAATGGTAACTGCTTCACCTGCCCACGTCTGACCATGTCATGTCACTACCGCTGGCTGGTTCCACATTTCTCAGCAAAGCCAAAGCTCCTCCCAGAAGCCCACAGTGGAGCATTTCAGCCACTTAGGTGGGGTCCCCAGAGCCATCCAGCCTGTCCCACAGAGGCCCATCCCACAGCCCATGGAGGAGCAGGGTGGACAGGCCTCGTGGAACGTGCCTGTGGGCTGGAGTCAGAGCCAGCAGGCCAGGGCCCTGGCATGCACCTGCTGTCTCTGTGTCCCACCTGAGCACCAAGGACGCTGC
>NW_007727556.1:392459-398813 GCF_000696425.1 Galeopterus variegatus
GGCCAGGGCCCTGGCATGCACCTGCTGTCTCTGTGTCCCACCTGAGCACCAAGGACGCTGCCGCTGCCAGCTCCTGGGCTGCATGCACAGATACCAAGGGATGCGGTGTCTGGGAGCGTGCAGACCGCAGGCACCAAGCAAGGCGTATTGTCTGTCCTTGCTGCTCTGGATTCTGCCCTCGGCCATGTGTCTGGGGAGGCCAGCACTGCCCAGCAGCCTGTAGGCAGGTGCTGTCACCTCCCTGGTGGGGTGACCTGAGGCCCCAGACCCCATCAACAGTGATGGCAGAGCCGCTGCTCAGCCCAGGTCTGGGCAGCCCCATGGTCCTGGAAAGCAGGCCTGGCACAGACAGAGGGAAACAGAGCAGCCACGTGGGCAGGCACACAGCCAGCGGCTGGGAGAGGCCACCGGGAGCTGGAGGAGCCTCACGGGCCAGAGGCTGGTGCTGCCAGCTCCTGGGCTGCATGCACAGATACCAAGGGATGCAGTGTCTGGGAGCGTGCAGACCGCAGGCACCAAGCAAGGCGTATTGTCTGTCCTTGCTGCTCTGGATTCTGCCCTCGGCCATGTGTCTGGGGAGGCCAGCACTGCCCAGCAGCCTGTAGGCAGGTGCTGTCACCTCCCTGGTGGGGTGACCTGAGGCCCCAGACCCCATCAACAGTGATGGCAGAGCCGCTGCTCAGCCCAGGTCTGGGCAGCCCCATGGTCCTGGAAAGCAGGCCTGGCACAGACAGAGGGAAACAGAGCAGCCACGTGGGCAGGCACACAGCCAGCGGCTGGGAGAGGCCACCGGGAGCTGGAGGAGCCTCACGGGCCAGAGGCTGGGGGCCAGAGTCAAACTGCACCTGAGAAGCAGGTTCCCACAGCCCATGTGGCAGAAGTCACCCAGCACCAGGAGCAAGGAGCCTGTGGGACTGAGCCCCGCAGGGCCCGTGCCAGGAGCTGGGGCCAGTGCGGCAGGAAGAGGGATAAGTGCTGGGGCCGGGTGGGACGTTCGATTAGGCAGTGGGGCTGTGGGGCAGACAGCGGCTCCTGAGGGCGGGAGGCGAGTGTGCACCTGAGCCGTGGATGGCAAGGGAGGGCTCCAGACCCCCGCCCCACCCACCAAAAGCAGCTGTCGTGGGGAGCCACCGTTGATAGGTACAGAGCTTCTGTTTGGGGTGACAAAAATGTCCTGCAGTCAGATAGTGGTGACGGTCACACAACTCTGTTGTATATATCAAAATCCACTAAATTCATTCTTAAAACATGAATTTTATCATATGTGAATTCTCAAACTGTTATCTAAACAAAAAAAATCCACCTGGGCATACAGTAAACTCGAGAATTGACCAAAAAAGAGCTGAAGGATCATGGAGCAGCCCCAAGGGCCAGGCCAAGTCCCACAGTGGTCAGCCCAGCCTGGCCTGCGTCCCCACCCAGCACAGGGGCCCGCACTCCCACACGGGCTGGGCCAGGACAGGGGGCAGCACTTTCCTTCCCTCCCACCTCCACGCCGTCTGGTTCACTAGTCGAAGCGAGGCCGCAGGTCCTGCCTTCTAGACAGGGGCTTCCACGCTGACCGTGCGGAGGACGGAGCTACCACTCGCCAGCCCGCCAAGCCTCTAACACACAGGGTCCCACGCGCCCTTCTCATGCACCCCCAGATCTGGCAGCCTAGACTCGGGGGCTGGCGTGGCACCAGACACAAGCCACTCCTGCGCCCTGACCGCGTCTCCCTCCTGCAGCCGCGTCATGACCTACCGGGAGCACACGGCCTGGGTGGTGAAGGCCTACCTCCAGAAGCACCCCGAGGGCCGCATCATGAGCGTCAGGTAAGGCGCGCCGAGTGAAAACATCATCCCCACCGCGTAAAATGCGTCCTCGGCTCTTAAACAGCTGGGAAACAGTGGCATTTGGGGCAGTAATTAATTCCTGCTCCGGGACTGGCCAGAAAGGTCAGGGCACAGTGCGAGAGGCCGGTAAGGCACGTCTGTGCCCCCTGCCAGGTGGAGAGTGGGGCCTGAGGGTGACTCAGAGAAGTGTCCTGGACTTGGCTGCAGCCAAGCATGCAGGGAGGAGGCGGCAGCCACAGGGGCGGGGGTGGCAGCGCGTTGCCATGCAGGACTGCCACTCGGTCCAACAGTCATCCACACGTAAATCCAGTCTGCTGCTCGGTAAATACTGTGCTGAGCAGCGAATATTTATTTGCCCATTAAAAGGACAGCAAGATGTAACTTACTGTCACAAAGCCACCATTCCTTCAGAGAGAGGCCCTTTTGCCACTTGTTTGTGATATAAAAACACGACATAACTCTTGGGATGGACACCAGCAAGATGGAGGGCAGGCCCTGGAGCCTCGGGGTGGGGATGGGGCTCCCGCTTGCACGAGAACTCACCTCTGTGCCTGGAAATGAAACACGTAGCTCACTTCCTCCTCCTTTTTTTTTTTTTTTTTAAAGCTGACCGGTAAGGGGATCTCAACCCTTCCCTTGGTGTTGTCAACACCATGCTCTCCCAAGTGAGCCAACCGGCCATCCCTATATGGGATCCGAACCCGTGGCCTTGGTGTCATCAGCACCACACTCTCCCGAGTGAGCCACGGGCCGGCCCACACTTCCTCCTCCTGAGTCTTTGCTTGTGACTGTTTCTCCAGACCCAGGGTGAGTGGGTGGCTTGCTGTGTGGCCAGGCTCCACAGCTGTCCCTGGACAGCACCTCTGGGCCCTTCTGGCTCTGGGGGTGCTTGGCAGGCAGCCATGGCTGCCAGGACCACTGGGGTGTGGGTCCATGGGCGCCACCTAGGAGGCCCTCAGTGGGGTACTGAGAGGCCAGGCGGCTTTGGCCTTGAGCTCTGTATGTGCAAACAGGTCTGACTAGCCACACTGGGGTGTCCCTGGGGGCCCTGCTGAGGGCATCACCATGACCCTCTCTTGGTAGCGTCAATGGAGACGTGCGTATCTTCGATCCACGGATGCCTGAGTCTGTGAACGTCCTTCAGATCGTGAAGGGGCTGACCGCCCTGGACATCCATCCCCAGGCCAACCTGATTGCATGGTAAGTCTACCCAAGCTCCTCTTCCGAGTAGAGAGCCCGACCTTCTCAGAGGCCCCAAAGCCCCCCGGTGCTTCAGCCTGGGGCGTCCATGCAAACAGCAGGCTCCTGTGTTCTCTGCCCACGGCCCCATTGAAGGAGAGCAGGCTGGAGGGTCTCAGTGGACAGTCATGAAATAAAGAAAAAGGCCTCTCCCTTGCCACATCCTCCCTCCCAGAACAAACTCTCAGGGCCCCTTGAGGCATCTCTGGGGATGGAGCCCCCGATCCTCACACAAGGGTCCCGAGAGACTTGCCTGGCGGCTCCCCCTGCCCTGAGCCAGCCCATCCCTGGCTCATCCGTCTCTGGCCCACTGCCGCCCTCCCAAAAAGGAGCGAGATGCTAACAGCCTGCCTCTCTGTCCCGCAGCGGCTCCATGAACCAGTTCACGGCCGTCTACAGCGGCAGCGGGGAGCTCATCAGCAACATCAAGTACTACGACGGCTTCATGGGCCAGCGCGTGGGCGCCATCAGCTGCCTGGCCTTCCACCCGCACTGGGTCTGTGCCTCCCGCGTGAGGGCTGGGGCTGGGCAGCTCCCTCCCTGTCTGCAAGGGCTGGGGTCTGCTACGGGGCCTCTGGGACCCTGGCCCTACACTGCACCCACCCCAGCAGCCACACCAAAGTCCTTGTTAGGAAAGAGTAGATGGTGCAAACAGGGAGCCCCCGGCCTGCAGTTAGTGTCCTGCGGCCCCTGCACTGAGGCCAGCCCCGGGGCACCTGCAGTCAGAGTTGGCCAGGGGACCCCCCAGTGAGGGAGCCGCCAGGTCTGTAGATCCACGGGACTCGGCCTGTGCTTACTGACGGCCTCTCCATATGGTTGGGCTGCTGTGTTTTGAATTGGGATCCTGCCAGCCTGTCTGTGCAGCGTGAGGCCCAGGTGGCCTGGCGTGTGCTCTCTGCTGACTGCACAGCATTCGACTCCTGACTGTCCCCATGGGGCGATCCAGAAAGAAAGCAGCAGTCCCCAGCGAGGCATCTGGGCCCGTCCCAGGGGGGGCGGGTGCTCAATGGAGCCGAGCTGGAGCTGGGCACCCTGCGGCTCACCCGTGCTCTATCTTCCTTCACAGCCTCACCTGGCGGTGGGAAGCAACGACTACTACATCTCCGTGTACTCGGTGGAGAAGCGCGTCAGATAGCAGGCGGCTCCCTGGCCCGTGCCCGGTGGACACGGCGGGCCTGCCGCTGGCTCGGGCACGCGGCGTCTGCTGCTGCTCCGCGACTTGAAGACCTGAACGCTGGCTCCGACTTAGCTACTGACACTGGAGGAGGGGCAGGCGTCGCTTCCTCTGCTCTGTCTTCGCTGTCACATGTCCAGAAAGTCCAGGGAAGGGCAGGGCTCGGGTGTGACGTCAGATGCCCACTGAGAATCAGCGTCCCGCACCAAGGACTCAGTCCCAGTGCATCGCGGTCCCTCTCCTGTTCTGTTTTCTTCCAAGATTTCTAAGGAGGAAACACACCATTTTATTTTCCATGTGATCAGAGCACTAGCTACAGAAAAGCTCCAGAACGGAGCCCTGGCGGAGCAGCTGCACGCTGGGCTCACGCAGCCCGTCTGCCGGGAGCGAGCCAGGAGCTGCTGCTGCAGCCGCCCGCCGTGCTCCCGCAGTGTGTGCACGCCAGGGTCGCTTCCAGCAGCCCGGGATGCCAGATGGCCGGGAGACCGAGGAAGGCAGGAGGGAGACGTCCCTACCAGCCAGTGTGGAAGGAACAACCCAGCTGACCTCGTCCGCTGGAGCGCACCAGCAGCCGGCAACGAGGGTGCGTCCCTGCACGGCCCACCCTCCCCGGCACCGCCACGTCTTGGGGGTCCAGTTTCACCCCCTCACAGAAGCCCATTGGCAGGAGTGGGCTCTGCAGCTTTGGACAGACGAGGCGGGCCCTTGGCCACTTGGCCTCTGCTCTTCCCTGCCGGCGCCCGCACACGGGTGCACACGCATGCAGCCATCGGGCTCGTCCTGCCTGCGCCCACAAACTCAGCACACTCGCAGGTGCAGAGGCACCACTGGACCTCGGGGGGGTCTGCGGGTGAACGACAGTCCAACCTCAGCCCTTTGTGCCCCACACTGGTGTGACCGAGGTTTGCACCTTGCGGTCTGTAACACGGAAGGGTTCCGAGGTGATTGCTTCGGCGTGTGGCTGGGGGTGTGTGTGCATGCACAGTGCAAGCCTGGGGAGCCACGGGGCAACTTATCCCCAGGAAGGACAACAGAATGTGCTGAGCAACTGCAGACAGAACACAACCACAGTCATGATGTTCTGAAAAGTTCTTTTCCATTTTCCTTGGGAATCAGGATTGTTCAAAGATGGTGGAGTGAGGTGCGTCACTAATTCTGCAATAAGAGGCCAACAATGGTGGGAACATGCGTGAGAGTTGTGACAAAGTCTCGGTTCCCTCGCACTGGATGGCAGCTCTGCCTTGGCCAAGAGTGTCTTCTAGGTGGAGGGAGCCTGCGGCAGCGCCAGGCTCCACACTGGGGCTGGACGGGGACTGATGAGGCGGGACAGGAGGCGGCCCTTCTGCTGCCCTAGGAGACATGTCCTCCTGCCAGGACGAAGCTCTGGGACAAGTCCATCCCCTGTATGGGGCGAGCCAGTGGCCTGGGGTCAGGAAGGCCTCCTTCAGCTCTGTGGGTGCTCCAGGTGGTGACACGCCCGAATCTTCCAGAAGCCAGGCTCTTCCCGCAAACACAGAGAGCGAGCTTCTGACCCACCCTAGCTGACTCAGTGGTCCAGCTCCATTCTAACTATGCGGGTTTCTGTCTGTTTTGAGACAAAACCACCCCCTGGCAAAGGACAGAAGGCCCCAAAAGAGGAGCGAGACTCTCCCCTCCCGCCCCGAGCCGCACCCGGCCTGCAGCTGTGTCCTCCCGCGTCTGATGCGAAATTCAATCATGAAGTTAACCAGGGCTCGAGAGAGCACAACCTAAAGGCTCATTTATCTCTATTTATTTTACCAGATGAGAACTGAAAAAGACTTTGACAAAACATGGGACTGTGATGTGAAGCTAAGAGCAACAACAAACAATAAACCGTTAATAAAAAATAAGTAAGTGCAGAATTGAGCGCCAGCAGCTTCGTCTCTTAATTAGGTAGCAAGCTCACCCGTGCCAGTGGCGAGTCGCTCCCGTCGAGGGCCACGGGGAGTGCCGGCCAGAGCAGGGCGGCGGGCCCTGAGGAGCCCTGGGAGGGACGCCGTCCAGGCCCTCTCTGCAGGTGGCCAGGCTGCCCCAGGGCCAGTCTCCCTCCTGTCAGCCAGGACTCAGGGTACAGGGAAAGGCCCT
>NW_007727556.1:399804-404145 GCF_000696425.1 Galeopterus variegatus
CTCGGTGACACTGGGCCCACCCGGATGATCCACGGTAATCTCCCATCTCAAGGGCAGCTGACCAGCAACCTTAATCCCCCTTTGCCAGGTGACATAACATAGTCCCAGGTTCTGGGATTAGGTCGTCGACTTCTTGGGTGGGGGCTGGGGAGAGGGGCACGGCGTCATTCTGCAGACCACCCCCTCTGTCTACAGGCCAAAGACCCTCCCACCAGGCAGAGCCCACAAATGCTCGGGGGAGAGTCCAGGCCCCAGATGCGCCACCTGGATCATGGCTTCTGCCTTCCTGAGCTCTCCGGTGTGGCGAGCTGGCTGCTGTGTCCCAGGGTCCCTCGGGCGCTGGCAGGCGAGGCAGGCTGTGGGTACACGGTGGTTGCCCGCGATGCACCAACTGCTCCAGAGCCCTGGCCAGAGAAGCGGTGGGGAGAGGTGCAGTTGCCATGGGAGCCTGGGTCAATCCCAGTGTGTTTGTCACCAGGAAGCACAGCAGTGTTCACGCGGCTGCGCCGGGCACGCTTCAGTCGGGACAGTAACACTTTTCCTGTTAGTGTGTTTTTCTGTCACCGGGACTTAGCACAAGTGGAGCGCTCATAAGAATGGGGGTGAGCACACAGTGGGGTCCTGCGTGGCCGCGGTGCAGGAGCCAGACGAGGACAGGGCCTGGACGAGGAAGGCCAGCGAGCCTCGTGGACGGCTGTCCCGCCCAGGGGAGGCCCGACAGGAGCTTCCTGCGCGGCTGCCTCCCGTGGGGTCTCCAGCAGGCGCCCGCCGTACGGGGCACCTGTGGCCTCTGGTGCACGTCTGCCCACTGTCCCCCTCCTGGGAGTTCGGCAGACAGCCCCCTGGGAAGGGCCTGAGGGCTGGCCTCTCAGTCACTGGGTAGGCAGGGCCCACATGTCCCAAGTGGGATGGCACCTCACAGTGTCAGGCAGGTGAGGATGGGGAGGGTCCTCAGAGGACAGACGACAGATGGGGAAGGAGGAGTGAGCTCTGTCCCCAAATCCACATGTCGAAGTCCTGAGCCCCAGAACCTCTGCTTGTGACTGTGTTAGAAGAGAGTCCGCTAAAGAGGTGATTACGGTACCCGAGGTCACATGGGTGGGCCCCAATCCATATGTCTGGTGTCCTTATAAGAAGGGGAGATTGGGGCACAGACACACACAGGGGGATGACCACTGAGGACACAGGGAGAAAACGACCATCAACAAGCCAAAGGGAGAGGCCTCGGAAGAAAGCAACCCGACCACCGCCCCCGTGACCTCACGTCCAGCCTGCAGAGTGGTGAGAGGACGCACTGTTGTCTGAGCTGCCCGGTCAGTGGTGACTGGCCACGGCAGCCCTCAGGCCCCTTCAGCCCAGTGCCCTGACCTTGAGGACCCCCATCAGCCCTGCCACCTATGTCCCCTCATCTTGAAGTGGGGACAAGAGTTACAGGTATCTTCTAAGTGCTGTGAGCTCTAAACAAGATCACTGAAGCTTCTGGAATGGTGCTGGTGCCAGGGAAGTGCCTGATGGATGCTGGCTGCAGTCACCGAAGGACTTGTCCTCAGCCATGTAGGAGCCTCTGCCATGGTCCCTTGGCTGCAGGGCACCAGCCCAGAGTGGAGTGGCCCCAAGCTGAGCATGGCCACCTGGGCATCACCCATCTGGGGCTACATCCGGTGGCTCCTGAGCCAAGAGGAAGAGCCTTCTGGCTCCCACCACTGACCCACTGTGCCCTGCCTCGGTGGACCCTCAGGCACACCTGCAGGCCCAGGCTCAGCCACCACCTCCACTCTGGCCTCTGCCTGGGCTCGCTCCTGCTGACCAGCGGCACCTGCTCAGTCCTTCCCGTCCCTCCATCTTTAAGAAGGAGCATTCCCCGCCCCCACAGCCACTCAGGTGGCTGCCCCACCCATGCCATCACCTGCTTCCGTCCCCCACCCCATCAGCCTAACCAAGCCTTTTCCTACCCACCAGCTCAGGCCCTGCCTTACCTGCTGTCCCTCCTGCCTCAGCCCCTCAGCCCAGGGTCCTGCACCGGCCCTGCCACCTCACTGGGCAGGAGTATCCCCCAGGCTCCTCAGGCTCAGATGCCATCTGCCACCCTATGACATGGGCCTGAGACTCCCGCCACACACTGTGAGACTAAGTAAGGCACACCCTGACCCAGCCGATGGCTGCGTCCACAGGGAGGAGTGGAGGGTGCATCTCCGTGGCTTCGCAGGAGCTTCTCTTTGGCCTCCCCTCAGTGGCTCTTCCGGCCACCGCCTGGCTGAGAGGCAGGGCCCATGGGGGACATGGGGGCAGGGAGGCTTTGCCCAAGAATCTTAGCCTAGGGGGCCCTCCAGGGAGGACTGGCCATGGGGGTGAAAAGACTTGTGGCCCTGAGGGCTCTGCCCTCTAGGAGGGGTCCTGGGCGAGGCTCACCCTACCAGAGTAGGCCCAGAGAGCCACTCGCTCCCCCCTGCTTTCCACGGTCCTGGCCTCTGCCTGCCTCCCTTGGTCAATGTGCCCCACAGAGAACACCCCCCCCTTCCAGCCTGCTTCCCCACCTCCTTAGCAGCTGCCAGGGACAACCAGTTTCCACACCCAGCAGCCCAGAGCTTCATTCAAGCCCGGAGGGGGAGGGAAGCCAAGGGCTGGGCTGGCAGCCAGTCAGCCCCAGGACCCAGGCCACCACAGGGCCTGTCACAGCACAGGTGGGAAACGCAGCCAAGGATCCAGAATCCAGGCGGGCACAATTCACTTCACCAGCCAAAGCCCTCCTGTGCCCACCACGTGTAGGAGCAGCGAGAAGAAGAAAAGACAGCAAAGGAGGGGCACTGAGTGGGACGAGCCAGCACCTGTGGGTGCAGCAGGGACCCACTGCAGGGGAAGGGGCTGGGAGTGTGGCTGGATAGAGGTGAGGCACAGAGCTTGTCCCTGGCACTGCGGCATGACCCCCCTGCAGGAAGAGGGGCCTGGGGCGGGGACAGGCCCTCTGAGGCACTTTCACACAACCCAGCTGGCTGCAAGAGCCCCAGCCAAGTGCAGGACCCCCATCCTCGTGCCTGCAAAGGGAGGAGGCTGGCGACTCCCCAGGCTCTGCAGAGAAGATGACAGAGGCCACCAACGACGACAACCAAAGGCAAAGTGCAACCCACGTGGGTTCCTGTTGCTGATTAACAAAAGCTTTTGAACTGGGGGAAAAAACAAATGACGGGCGAGCAGTGAGCAATCTGAAAGGAGATTAAGGAACCCGTTCCGTTTTCCACGGACTGTGCAGAAGGACAGAACACCCAGGAACAAGCCCAGCAAAGGAGGTGAAAGACGCATGTACTGAAAACTGTAAAACACGGCTAAAAGCAAGCGGACTCAGACAGATGGAGAGACGCCCACGTTCGTGGACTGGAAGACCTGACACTGTTGAGACGGCAGCTACAGATCCAGGGCAAACCCTATCAACATTCCAATGGCCTGTTTTTGCAGAAATAGAAAAACCAATCCTCAAATTAATATGGAAGTACAAAGGTCCCCGATAGCCAGAACAATATTGAAAAAGAAGCAATTAGAGGATTTTCACGTCTTAATTTCAAAACGTACTAAAAACCTACAGTAGTTGACACAATGTGGTGGGGGCATAAGAATAGACTCACAGACTAACTGAACACAATAGAGAGCCTAGAAATGAGCCTGAAGGTCTGCGACCGGAGGATTTTCCATATGGGTGACCAGACCATTCAGTGGGTAAAGAACAGTCGACCAGATGGTGCTGGGATGACTGGAAACCCACAGGCAAGAGAACGACCTGGACTCTTCCTTCAGGCTGTGTGTGGAAACTAACCCCAAATGGATCAGTGACCTCAATCTACTAGCTAAAGGTATAAAACACACAGGAAAAATGGGCTTTTTTCATGACCTTGTATTCAGCAATGGTTTCTTAGGTTTAAAACCAAAAGCACGTGCAACAACAACAACAACAAAAAAAGTAGAGAAATTAGTCTTCATAAAAGTGAAAGACTTTTGTGTATCAAAGGACATAACCAAGAATGGGAAAAGACAACCTACAGAATTGGATGAAATATTTGCAAATCATGTATCTAATAAGGGTTTAAAATCCAGAATAGATAAAGAACTCTTATAACTCAACAACAAAGACAAACAACCCAATTAAAAATGGGCAACATGGACATTTTCACAATGTTAATTCTTCCAACCCAAGAGCGTGGGGTAGCTTTCCATCTTTTTGTGTCCTCTTTAATTTCTCTCAACACTGGTTTGTAGTTCTCATTGTAGAGATTTTTCTTTTTTTTTTTTTTTCTTTTTTCATGTCCGGCAACGGACCGCAACCCTCAGTGTCGCGCCCGTACCGGACCGGGA
>NW_007727557.1:0-8818 GCF_000696425.1 Galeopterus variegatus
TTATATACCTGCCAGGGAAGTTTTGCTGTTGTTGTTTTCTAAGTATACAAATGTAAATGATCAATAGCTTCCCTATTATATTGTCCAATTGATAGCTTCATTAAATGGTTCCATCCTTTCACTGACTTTTTTGCATAATGCAATTTGTTAAATCACATTTTTTTCTCACTCAGGATTCCAGAGCATGTCTTTATGGCTAATGGACCACTTACCCTGCAAGTGTTGAGGAAATGCTCCAGCCAAACGAGGAGAATCCCAGAGCACCTCCCCTTAGGCTTTCTCCTGCCTCTCCCTTTCCTGCCTGGGTTAGCCAGCCAATGCCTGAGATTCCTGAGGTTTTGCAAAATGTCCCATTTTGTACTTGAAGAGCTATTATTTTGCCCAATTTAGCTTAGGCAAAACAACACTCTAGAGCTGTGCACCACAGAGTGGTTTTGTAGATAAGGATGTGTGGGGATAACTGTCTCAAATTACTTCTTACCTGACACATACATGGAAATTTACATGTACATTGCTGTGTTACTTCTGAGAAGTGCTGCAGTAAAGAAACAGGTTTAACTTTGTAAAAGTTTCCTGAATTTCTTTAGTTATTAATTTTTGTGACATCTATTATTACGCATAAACCCCAAGAAATAGAAGTTCCAGAGCATCTGAATAGCCTGCATTTTTATATTTTAGTCCAATCAGATACACCCCAGAAACCCTTGGCTGGACAAAAGAGATACATTAAATGCCTTCTATATCCCAGGGCAATAATTCAAAGAGGAATCCAATGGGCATTCTTACTGAAAAACAGGCCCTATTTTATAGTTAATTGTCTGTTTATATTAGTCATTCTGAATGACAGTATGGAAAGGGTACAAATGTGTACAAAAAAAAGTATCTTCATAAATTTACAGGGCATTATTGCACATATTTTTTATTAATTCATTCAAGAAAAAGAAAAAATAAAGCCAGGGGCATAACACTACATGACTTCAAATTATACTACAAAGCTATAGTAACCAAAACAGCATGGTACTGGCATAGAAATAGACTCTTGGACCAGTGGAGTGGAGTAGAGAACCCAGAAATCACCCTTCGGGGTTACAGCCATCTGATATTTGACAAAGGCAACAAAAACATACATTGGGGAAAAGACTGCCTTTTCAATAAGTGGTACTGGGAAAATTGGATATCCATATGCAGAACAATGAAACTAGACATGCATCTCTCACCATATACTAAAATAAACTCAAAATGGATTGAACACTTAAGTATAAGACCTGAAACTGTAAAATCACTAAAGGAAAATATAGGTGAAACACTTCAGGAAGAAGGTCTGGGCACGGACTTTATGAACATGAGCCCAAAAGCAAAGGCAACAAAAGAAAAAATAAACAAATTGGACTATATCAAACTAAAAAGCTTCTGNTTAATTGTCTGTTTATATTAGTCATTCTGAATGACAGTATGGAAAGGGTACAAATGTGTACCAAAAAAAAGTATCTTCATAAATTTACAGGGCATTATTGCAGATATTTTTTATTAATTCATTCAAGAAAAAGAAAAAATAAAGCCAGGGGCATAACACTACATGACTTCAAATTATACTACAAAGCTTTAGTAACCAAAACAGCATGGTACTGGCATAAAAATAGACTCTTGGACCAGTGGAGCGGAGTAGAGAACCCAGAAATCACCCCTTGGGGTTACAGCCATCTGATATTTGACAAAGGCAACAAAAACATACATTGGGGAAAAGACTGCCTTTTCAATAAGTGGTACTGGGAAAATTGGATATCCATATGCAGAACAATGAAACTAGACATGCATCTCTCACCATATACTAAAATAAACTCAAAATGGATTGAACACTTAAGTATAAGACCTGAAACTGTAAATCACTAAAGGAAAATATAGGTGAAACACTTCAGGAAGAAGGTCTGGGCATGGACTTTATGAACATGAGCCCCAAAGCAAAGGCAACAAAAGAAAAAATAAACAAATTGGACTATATCAAACTAAAAAGCTTCTGCACAGTAAAGGAAACAACAGAGTGAAGTGACAACCTATACAGTAGGAGAAAATTTTTGCTAACTATGCATCTGACAAAGGATTAATATCCATAATATATAAGGAACTCAAGCAATTCACAGTAAAAAACAAATAACCTAATTAAAAAATGGGCAAAGGAGCTGAATAGACATTTTTCAAAGGATTAAGTATAAGACCTGAAACTGTAAATCACTAAAGGAAAATATAGGTGAAACACTTCAGGAAGAAGGTCTGGGCACGGACTTTATGAACATGAGCCCAAAAGCAAAGGCAACAAAAGAAAAAATAAACAAATTGGACTATATCAAACTAAAAAGCTTCTGCACAGTAAAGGAAACAACAGAGTGAAATGACAACCTATACAGTAGGAGAAAATTTTTGCTAACTATGCATCTGACAAAGGATTAAAATCCATAATATATAAGGAACTCAAGCAATTCACAGTAAAAAACAAATAACCTAATTAAAAAACGGGCAAAGGAGCTGAATAGACATTTTTCAAAGGAAGACATACAAATGGCCAACAGGTACATAAAAAAATGCTCAACATCACTAGTCATCAGGGAAATGTGTATTAAAACCACACAGAGATGTCACCTCACCCCAGTTAGACTAGCTATAATGAAAAAGATGGTGAATAACAAATGCTGTCAAGGGTGTGGAGAGAAGGGAACCCTCCTACACTGTTGGTGGGACTATAAATTAGTAAAACCACTATGGAAAACAGTATGGAAGTTTCTCAAACAACTACAGATTGATTTTCCATAGGATCCAGCAATCCCACTTCTGGGTATATACACAGAGGAATGGAAATCATCATGTTGAAAGGATACCTGCACTTCCAAGTTCATTGCAGCCCTGTTTACAATAGCCAAGATATGGAAACAACCTAAATGTCCATTGATGGATGATTAGATAAGGAAACTGTGGTATATATACACCATGGAATACTACTCAGCCATAATAAAGGATGAAGTTCTCCCATTTGCAACAACATGGGTCAGCTTGGAGAAACATGTTGAGTGAAATAAGCAAAGCACAGAGGGATAAATACCACATATGCTCACTGATATGTGCAAGCTAAGAGAGAATGAAGGAAGTAAAGAAAGACCACAGTGGTGCATCGGACTTGCAGAGGGAGAGAGCATACCTGGTGATACAAGGTGGGGTGGG
Source organism: Galeopterus variegatus (assembly GCF_000696425.1). Taxonomy (NCBI): domain Eukaryota; kingdom Metazoa; phylum Chordata; class Mammalia; order Dermoptera; family Cynocephalidae; genus Galeopterus; species Galeopterus variegatus. Next base: position 3,211 of record NW_007727557.1, read on the forward strand.
GGAAAGGGGGTGAGGAGGGAGGTCAGGGATAATTGGGTGGGGGATACAGGGTATAATCGTAATTTGTAGTAATGGGCATGCTGCCAGTGTGGATCTGGACATCACATCCTGGGCACAAGTGGTGACAATCAAGTTTGTAGCTCATGAATATTCATAATCAATAAAAAAGGTATATGCAAAAAACCCCCATATTGATTATACACATATATATGTGCAGAGTTGAATTTTAATTTCAATACTTATATACAATGTGTGATGAATAAACTGATAAGGACATGAACATGTATATACATGCAGATGGAAAACAATTAGACAAAAGAATGCAAAGACAAAACAAAAAATCAAGTTAAATATTTATGTGGCCTTGTCTTGAAAACTTTTCAGTCCTTCATTTCCTATGATTTACCATAAACCAAAGGTGAAAGGGTAGTATTGTCTTTCTAATTTTAGTTCATTTTTAAATGAGGCAGACTGAAGATTTGCAACAATTAGTGGAGTTTCCATTGGCCATTTATAAGGGCAAAATGTACAGAACAGGTCACAGGAAACAGATATCAGATAGAACACAGGAAGTAATTATTGAGCAGGAAAAGTTGAAGGAAATGGAGTGTTTTTGTTTTATTTTGTCTGTCTTTTATGGTGTTCCTTCAGATTTGAGGCATCAGCAGTAATGAAGGAAATAGATTTGTAATTGCAGGACAGCTATTGTTTACATAGTGTTGACACTAAAAGTTATTCGCATCATATTTGTTTTTCAGAATAGAGATAATTGTTATCCTGAATTGAATACAGTTTGCAAAAAGTGCCTTTCAAAATCTGTATATTTTAATGATTTATTTTGGAAATTAACATTAAAGAGAGAAATTCCATTTGAAAAGAAGGTAATAATTTTAAGCCCTAAATTGTATAGCCTGGGTTTTAATAAAAGATAGTCACAGAAAAAATGAAAAGTACTTAACTATAGTAATATTTTTAATATAAAATCTCTGTCACCTAAGTAGGATAAGCTCAGATGGTTAAATGGCTAAGATGAATCTTCATTATTAGGGAAATAGTTTTTTTATGAGAAAAAGACTGAATTTGTTATGATACTTAAAAGTTACCTAATCTTTTACTTTTTCTCATTCAGTATTTGAATATTGTTCTTTGTTCATTATCTTCAAATAACCCCTTATATTTATATAGGCACATGTATAGTGTGTGATCCATGTTCACTCATATTCAGGTGGGAATTGAAATTTTAAAAAATATGGTGTTTTTCTCCCCACCAGATGATCATTTTATCTGTGGATTTAACTAGATTTTTCACACACCTGATCTGGTACCTCTCCACCATAAGACACAAATGGCCTCTTTAATGTGAGGTTGGACAGTAAACAGCCGGAAAGAGTTTGCAGTGGAGTCAAGGGTGTACAACTCTAACCATTGGAGCTTGGACATGACTTTCTGTGCCTCAATGTAATTTTTTGTCAGGTCCTGCTGCACGGGGGGAAGAGCCCTGGTTTGAAGTTAGGTAGCCTTAGGTTTGCATCCTAACTCTGCACCTACCAGGGGGGTAACCTTGGACAACTTACTTAAACTCATCAAACAAGTCTTGGTTTTCTCATCTACAAAACAGGGATAATAGTACATATCTCAAAGAGTTGTAGTAAAAATTAAGTGAGACAATGCATTAAGTATTTAGCATAATGTCAAGCACATGGCTAGTGTATATTTACTAATATTGGCTGCAAAACTAGAAAATTTGGTGTCTTAGTCGTTTTGTGCTGCTATAACAAATACCACTAGCTGGGTAATTTATAAAGAACAGAGATTTATTTTCTCACAGCTCTGGAGGCTGGGAAGTCCAAGATCAAGGCACCAGCAGGTCTGTGTCTGAGGAGGGCTGGCTCATCTTTGCTTCCAAGATGGTGCCTTATTGCTATATTCTCTGGAAAGAATAAATATTGCGTTCTCATATAATGGAAGGCAGAAGGGGAAAAACTTTAGGAATTATAGTGTATATAATTGTCTCACAGTTTATTTTCTGTGTCACATTTCTGTGTTTCCAAATGGTGCCAGAACTTCTAAGCCATCAGCCAGTGACAGAAATTCTTTCCTCATATTCAGACCTATATAAGAAATTAAACCAGCCTGCTCGGAAAGAGTTTGCAGTGGAGTCAAGGGTGTACAACTCTAACCATTGGAGCTTGGACATGACTTTCTGTGCCTCAATGTAATTTTTTGTCAGGTCCTGCTGCACGGGGGGAAGAGCCCTGGTTTGAAGTTAGGTAGCCTTAGGTTTGCATCCTAACTCTGCACCTACCAGGGGGGTAACCTTGGACAACTTACTTAAACTCATCAAACAAGTCTTGGTTTTCTCATCTACAAAACAGGGATAATAGTACATATCTCAAAGAGTTGTAGTAAAAATTAAGTGAGACAATGCATTAAGTATTTAGCATAATGTCAAGCACATGGCTAGTGTATATTTACTAATATTGGCTGCAAAACTAGAAAATTTGGTGTCTTAGTCGTTTTGTGCTGCTATAACAAATACCACTAGCTGGGTAATTTATAAAGAACAGAGATTTATTTTCTCACAGCTCTGGAGGCTGGGAAGTCCAAGATCAAGGCACCAGCAGGTCTGTGTCTGAGGAGGGCTGGCTCATCTTTGCTTCCAAGATGGTGCCTTATTGCTATATTCTCTGGAAAGAATAAATATTGCGTTCTCATATAATGGAAGGCAGAAGGGGAAAAACTTTAGGAATTATAGTGTATATAATTGTCTCACAGTTTATTTTCTGTGTCACATTTCTGTGTTTCCAAATGGTGCCAGAACTTCTAAGCCATCAGCCAGTGACAGAAATTCTTTCCTCATATTCAGACCTATATAAGAAATTAAACCAGCCTGCTCAAGTCTTGTGTTAGAGAGAATAAAATTATATCTGGTTACATATACCCTACAATTTGGGTTAGGGTTTTTGTTTCTCCAGAATTCTCTGTTAGAATGCAATTGTTCCCATGGAGTTAATAACAAAATATTTATTATGAAATTGTAATATTTTAAGAATATTAAAATTAAATTTGTATTTAATTGTATGCAAATTTTTATATTTGTATAAAATTATTACATGTTTTTTGGAATTCTTTTCATCATGACCTAAAATTAAAATTAGAGCAAGTCTCAGAACAATGAGGTTTGATGGAGGCAGGAAAAGTTAAAAGGGCAAAAGCATTAACAAAATAATGTAAGCCAAATGAAGGACATAGGGCAGTCGAGGGAAAAAGACCCACAAGAGTCAAAGGTACTAAAAGTAGAGAATCGGGGTGCCAAAGAAAAACCTGCTTATTTCCATTTAGCCTAGAGCAAGCTCTGAATTAAATATGATAGGAAAGGACAGCTGAGCTTACAGCGTGTGTGTGCACACATGCACACGCGTGTGTGGCAGGGTGGGGAGTAGGATGCGAGGTAGAGAAAGAGGAGTTTTTCTACTTATCTAACTCCNTGCAAATTTTTATATTTGTATAAAATTATTACATGTTTTTTGGAATTCTTTTCATCATGACATAAAATTAAAATTAGAGCAAGTCTTAGAACAATGGGGTTTGATGGAGGCAGGAAAAGTTAAAAGGGCAAAAGCATTAACAAAATAATGTAAGCCAAATGAAGGACATAGGGCGGTTGAGGGAAAAAGACCCACAAGAGTCAAAGGTACTAAAAGTAGAGAATCGGGGTGCCAAAGAAAAACCTGCTCATTTCCATTTAGCCTAGAGCAAGCTCTGAGTTAAATATGATAGGAAAGGACAGCTGAGCTTACAGCGTGTGTGTGCACACATGCACACACGTGTGCGGCAGGGTGGGGAGTAGGATGCGAGGTAGAGAAAGAGGAGTTTTTCTACTTATCTAACTCCCTAGAACATGCTACTAATATTAAACTACACGGAGATAACAGAAAATGGTATAGAATTACCCTTATAGTTTTTCATATTTGCTTTGTCTCACCTTGTCTCTCTTGGGATTATATTATGAATCACCAGGAGAGAAAAAAAAGTCATCCCAAATGGATAGATATGTGGATTTGTACATCTGAAGGTGACTTTATGCTGTTGAAGCTGGGACTGAGTCTGGTTTCTTGCTATTATTTGGTGGGTGCTTTTAAGTTTCAAATGAAGAGTGAGTCTTGAACAACTCGTATCTTTCAACGAAAGCAGTTACAACTTTTCGGTTTTTTCTAAATAAGGTATTAAGACAATACTTGTCTGTTATATCAAATCATGGTTTTGTTCCCTGAATTATTCTAGAAAACAAACCAGCTTGCACCCCGAGAGTGACATGGTGAAATATTTATGTTGTCACTCGATTTGATTATTAAAGTGTTTTTTGCTCTTCCTGCAGGCAGGCTGTTTGTGAATAATTCTGTGTAAGTTGCAGACCTGTGGCTTGTTTCTAGCAAGGTCACNGGCTGTTTGTGAATAATTCTGTGTAAGTTGCAGACCTGTGGCTTGTTTCTAGCAAGGTCACAAGTGCAGACTGCAGCGGCGTGATGTTGATTCTACTTTCTGGGTTGTGCTTTGAATAGATCTTGTTCTTTGGAGCATTTATTAGTCAGAGTAGAGTTTTTTGGTGATCCACTCCCACTTCTCAAACTCTCGCCTCTAGCTATCTTGTAAAGATTGTACAAATCTTTTGCCTCTGGGCTCTTCATGCTTGTTTGTGACTTTCAGAAAGTTTTCCTGCAGATTGTGTGTTTTCTCTGAAAATCGATAATAGTAGGTTATTAGATAATGGCACCAATTGAAAAAGCTCTTGTTAAGGTTAGAGCTACATCAGATAAGCAACATGAAGCTAATTACTGTACAGTATCTTTAAAAATACTCTTTCTGTCTTACATTCCTACACATGGCTTATCTAGCTTTGTATTACAGCTGTTCTTTTAAATCAAAATTAAATTTCTTCTCCATACTTAGAAGTAATAAAAAAGCTGCAGCTTAATTTTAGGGATTTTTAAAAATCTTATTTCCCATTTGTTTCTCTCCTTATATATTTGAGGCATCTCACTACTGGTTTTGGTTTGTTTCTCGGACTTCTTTCTGCATTTCTTTGCATCACCTCCTATTTTTACTGGACTTTACTTTGAAGATTAATCTTCATTTCCTCTAATTTTTATATCTTCTTTATTGTCTTTTTATTCTTACCTTCTTTTCTTTTTTCATGTATTTTCAAAATGTCACTTATAACAAATATTGTTTAACTTAATGTTCTTTCAATTAATAAATCCTAACAGTAAATCTTATTCCATATTTTATCATTTCTATTTTGTAGTTGCCTGCCTTTCATCATTTATTTCAGTCAATATTTTATCTATATGTGTATATTGTGTTTTGCATGTATTTGCATGGGAGTTTGGTACTAAAATTGCAATCATCTGAAAAATTTCAATATGATTTGGAGAACTAAAGATATATAGTTTTATTGCATCCAATACAATGATAACACAAAGTACTTTATAAGGAGGTGATCAGGAAAGTGTTATCAATTTCTACTAGAAGTACTTAAGAATATTAACAAATAGAATAAGATCATGTGTATTGCACACATATTCATGCACAATTAATAAATAACTAT
>NW_007727557.1:9792-11761 GCF_000696425.1 Galeopterus variegatus
CTGCTAACTGATAAAACAATTTGTTCCCTCTTTTTCTGGGCCACACTGCTAGACTATAATTCCCAGGTAAGTGGGGTCATGTGTCTGAGTTCTAGCCAAGAAAACATAAGTCATATTTAAATTTGTTCCTCCCACCCCAAGAGTGAGGCTGCTTGTCTAAATATCAAGAATGGAGCAACCTCCAAATCAAATTTGCAAGCCATGTATGTTTTGGAAATGGACCTACAGTATAGAAGGGTCTTTGTTCTTTCTAAGTGGAGAGCTACCCAAACAGGAATATTCTTATGAGTTATAAGGCTACTGAGATTTGAGGGTTTGACTGTTACAGCTGCTAAAATTATTTTATTTTATTTTCATCCTTTTTTTAAAAAAAATTAATTTTTCCGTATACAGTGTAGTTGATTTTCGTGTCCCTTTACCAATTCTTCTTTCCCCCCTCCCCTATCCCACTCCCCCCATTAACATCATTATCTATTCACTTGTCTTAACAAGTTCAAGGAATTGTTGTGATTGTTGTGTCTTCTCCTCTACACCCCTCCACCACCGTTTGTTTGTATATTTATTGACTTATTGATTTTTAGCTCCCACAAATAAGTGAGAACATATGGTATTTCTCTTTCTTTGCCTGACTTGTCTCACTTAATATAATTTTCTCTAAGACCATCCATGTTGCTGAGAATGGTAGTATTTCATTCTTCTTTATAGCAGAGTCGTATTCCACTGTGTAGATATACCATAGTTTCCATATCCACTCATCTGATGATGGACATTTAGGCTGGTTCCAACTCTTAGCTATTGTAAAGAGTGCTGCAATGAATATTGGAAAACAGGTACCCTGCGACATCATGATTTCCATTCCTCTGGGTATACACCCAGAAGTGGAATAGCTGAGTCATATGGTAGATCTATCTGTATTATTTGAGGAAACTCCATACCATTTTCCATAAAGGCAGCACCATTTTGCAGTCGTACAAACAATGTATGAGGGTTCTTTTTTCTCTGCAACCTTGCCAGCATTTATCATTCTCAGTCTTTTGGATATTAGCCATCCTAACTGGAGTGAGATGGCATCTCAAAGTGGTTTTGACTTGCATTTCCCAAATGCTGAGTGATGATGAGCTTTTTTCCATGTGTCTGTTGTCCATTTGTATATCTTCCTTGGAGAAATGCCTATTCAGCTCCTTTGCCCATTTTTTAATTGGGTTACTTGTTTTTTTGATGTAAAGTTGTTTGAGTTTCTTGTATGTTCTGGATATTAATCCCTTGTCAGATGTATATTTTGCAAATATTCTCTCTCACTCTGTTGGTTGTCTTTTCACTCTTTTAATTGTTTCTTTTGCTGTGCAGAAGAGTTTGGGTTTGATATAATCCTGTTTGTTTATTTTTCTTTGGTTTCCTGTGCTTTTGGGGTCATATTCATGAAGTCTGTACTCAATCCTACTTCCTTGAGTTTTTCCCCTATGTTTTCTTTAAGGAGTTTTGTAGTTTCAGTGTGTAAATTTAGCTCTTTAATCCATTTTGAGTTGATTTTGGTATATGCTGAGAGGTAGGGAACTAGTTTCATTCTCCTGCATATGAATATCCAGTTTTTCCAGCACCAGTTGCTGAAGAGTCAGTCTCTTCCCTAGTATGTTGACTTGGTGCTTTTGTCAAAGGTCAAATGGCTGTATGTGTACGGGTTGATTTCTGGATTCTCTATTCTGTTCCATTGATATGAGTGTTGGTTTATATGCCAGTACCATGCTGTTTTGGTCATTATAGCTTTGTAGTATAGTTTAAAGTCAGGTAGTGTTATGCCTCCAGCTCTATTATTATTATTTTTTTTGCCGAAAATTGCTTTGGCTATTAGTGGTCTTTTGTTATTCCATATAAGTGTTAGAATAGTTTTTTTTCCATTTCAGAGAAAAAGTCATTGGAATTTTGATGGGGATTGCATTGAATCTGTAGATCACTTTGGGTAGTATGGACA
>NW_007727557.1:12010-19850 GCF_000696425.1 Galeopterus variegatus
CCAGTTGCTGAAGAGTCAGTCTCTTCCCTAGTATGTTGACTTGGTGCTTTTGTCAAAGGTCAAATGGCTGTATGTGTACGGGTTGATTTCTGGATTCTCTATTCTGTTCCATTGATATGAGTGTTGGTTTATATGCCAGTACCATGCTGTTTTGGTCATTATAGCTTTGTAGTATAGTTTAAAGTCAGGTAGTGTTATGCCTCCAGCTCTATTATTATTATTTTTTTTGCCGAAAATTGCTTTGGCTATTAGTGGTCTTTTGTTATTCCATATAAGTGTTAGAATAGTTTTTTTTCCATTTCAGAGAAAAAGTCATTGGAATTTTGATGGGGATTGCATTGAATCTGTAGATCACTTTGGGTAGTATGGACATTTTCACAATGTTAATTCTTCTGATCCAAGAGCATGGGATATCTTTCTATCTTCTTGGGTCCTCTTTAATTTCTCTCAGCAGTGGTTTGTATTTCTCATTATAGAGATTTTTCACATCCTTGGTTAACTCAATTCCTAAGTATTTTATTTTTTTGATGGCTATTATAAATGGGCATGCTTTCTTGATTTCTTTTTCTGCATGTTCACTGTTGGAGTATAGAAATGCTACTGATTTTTGTGTGTTAATTTTGTATCCTGCAACTTTGTTGAACTCTTTTATCAACTCCAAGAGTCTTTTGTAGAGACTTTAGGCTGTTCGATATATAGGATCATATCATCCACAAACAGGGGCAGTTTGATTTCATCTTTTCCAGTCTGGATACCTTTATTTCCTTCTCTTCTCTGATTGCTCTGGCTAGTACTTCCAACACTATGTTGAATAGGAGTGCTGAGAGTGGGCATCCGTGTCTAGTTCCTGTTCTTAAGGGAAAAGATTTCAGCTTTTCCCTGTTCAGGATGATATTGGCAGTGGGCTTATCATTTATGGCTTTAATTGTGTTGAAACGCTTTCCATCTTTACTTAACTTGTATAGAGTCTTTATCTTGAATGAATGTTGAATTTTGTCAAATGCTTTCTCAGTATCTATAGAGATGATCATATGGTTTTTGTCGTGTGTTGTACCACATTTATTGATTAGCGTATGTTGAACCAACCTTGCATCCCTGGGATAATCCACTTGATCATGGTGTATAATTTTGTGTATGTGTTGCTGTATTCTGTTAGCAAGTATTTTATTGAGGATTTTTGCATGTATATTCATCAAGGATATTGGCCTGTAGTTTTCTTTTTCTGTTGTATCCTTGTCTGGTTTGGTATCAGGGTGATGTTTGCCTCATAGAATGTGTTTGGGAGAATTGCCTCTGTTTCAGTCTTTTGGAATAGTTTGTAGAGAACTGGTATCAATTCCTCTTTGAAGGTTTGGTAGAATTCTGTAGTGAACCCATCTGGTCCTGGGCTTTTCGTGGTTGGGAGCCTTCTGATAACACCTTCAATATATTTTACTTTTATTAGTCTGTTTAGATTTTCTATAGCTTCTTGGCTCAGTTTTGGTAGTTTGTATGTGTCCTGAAATTTATCCATTTCTTCCAGATTTTCAAATTTGTTGGCATATAGTTGTTTATAGTAGTCTCTAATTATTCCTTCTCTTTCTGAGGTATCAGTTGTAATATCACCTTTTTCATTTCTAATTTTCGTTATTTGGGTCTTCTCTCTTCTTTTTTCAGTTAGCTTTCCTAATGGTTTGTCAATTTTATTTATCTTTTCAAAAAACCAACTTTTTGTTTCATTGATCTTTTGTATCATCTTTGGGTTTCTATATCATTAAGTTGTGTTCTGATCTTAATTATTTCTTTCCATTTGCTAACTTTGAGTTTGGGATTTTTCTTGTTTTCCCAGTTCTTTAAGGTGAAGTGTTAGGTGTTTACTTGCCATATTTCCATTTTTCTTAAGTAAGCATTTAATACAATAAATTTCCTCCTTAGTACTCCTTTCGCAGTATCCCACAGGTTTTGGTAGGTTGTAACATTACTTTCATTACTTTCAATAAATCTTTTGATTTCCTGTTTAATTTCTTCTTGGACCCATATGTCATTAAGTAGAATGTTGTTTAATTTCCTTGTGTTTGTACAGTTTCTAGAGTTTCATTTGTTATTGATTTCTAATTTTAATCCATTGTGTTCTGAAAAAAACATGGAATAATTCCAATATTTTTGAATTTGTTTAGACTTGACTTGTGACCTAACATGTGGTCTATCCTGGACAATGTTCCTTGTGCTGATGAAAAGAGTGAATATTCTGAGGTCATTGGATAGAATGTTCTGTAGATATTTGCCAATTCCAATTGGTCTAAAGTTTTGTTTAGATTTTTTGTTTCTCTGTTGATTTTTTGCCTAGATGATCTGTCTAATATTAAGAGCAGGGTGTTCAGATCCCCTGCTATTATGGTATTAGTGTCTATTTTATTCTTTAGATCTAATATGGTTTGCTTTATAAATCTGACTGCTTTGACCTTGAGTGTGTATATATATTTATGATTGTTATGCCTTTTTGATGGATAGATCCTTTTGTCATTATATAGTGGCCTTCTTTATCTCTTTTTATCATTTTTGGATTAAAGTCTATTTTATCTGATGTAAGTATTATTATCCCTGCTCATTTTTGTTTCTATTTGCATGGTATATCTTTTTCCATCCTTTCACTCTTGGTCTATGTGTGTCTTTACAGGTGAGTTGAATCTCTTGAAGGCAGCATATAGTTAGGTCCACCTTTTTAATATAGTCTGTGCCTTTTGAGTGGGGAATTTAATCATTTTCCATTAAGAGTTGTTATTGAAAAGTGTTGATTTACTCCTAGCATTTTATTGATTTTTGTTTCAGTGTCTTAAGTATCATTTGTTCCTTTCTTACTGATTTACCATTTGTCTTCTGTGTTTGTTGGTTTCTTGGGGTGGTAGAAAAACTTTTTGTCTCTTTATTCTTAGCATTTTTGTTTTACTAGTGGGTTTTGATTTTTCTTGAGTATTTATGGCAGTGGAAGTTCTTTTTCAGGTACCAAATCCAGTACTCCCTTGAGAATTTCTCCTAAGGCTGGTTCTGTGGTAGTGAACTCCTGCAGTTTTTGCTTGTCTGGGAAATATACTATTTGTCCATCATTTTGGAAGGACAGCCTTGCTGGGAAAAGTTTTTTTGGCTGGAAATTTTTATCTTTTAGCATTTTGAATATATCATCCCATTCTTTTCTGGCTTTTAGGGTTTCTGATGAAAAGTCTGATGTTAGTCTGATTGGGGCCCCATTATATGTGACTTGATGCTTCTTTCTTGCAGCTTTAATGATTTTCTCTTTGTCTTTGAGTTTTGCCCATTTGACTATAGCATATCTCACAGAGGACTTTTTTCGGTTGAATATGTTTGGGAATTTTCGAGCCTCCTGAATCTGAAGATCTGTGATTTTCCCTATATTTGTTTTCTACTATTATTTCATTGAATATGTTTTCAATGCCATTTCCTTTTTCCTCCCCTTCTGGAATAGCAACAGTTCAGATATTTGAGCATTTAAGGTTGTCTGTTATCTCTCTCTCAGATTTTTAAAAATTTTTTAAATTCGTTTTTCTTTTTCTTTTCTTTTTTTTTTTTTCTGCACCTGTTATTTTGAACAGCCCATCTTCAAGGTCAGATATTCTCTCTTCTGCTTGTTCTAGGCTGCTGGTTAAACTCTCTGTTGTGTTTTTTATTTTGTTGAATGAATCCTTCTGCTCTGCAAGCCCTGCTACATTCTTTCTCAGGGCATTGATTTCTTGTACATTTCTTCTGGTCCTTTATACTTATTTCATTGTGTTGTCTGAGTTTTCTTGTATCTCATTTAGTTTCCTTAGAACTGTTGCTTGATATTCCTTGTCAGTCATTTCAAGGATTCCTGTTCTATAGGATCTAGAGCTTGAGAGTTATTATTTTCCTTTGGTGGTGTTGTACTTTCTTGATTTTTCATATGTCTGGTGTCTTTTCTTGGTGTTTAGTCATTGTGGCAGGGGATTTCATGGTCTTTTTTGATCCTAGTGTCTGGCTAGAATCTTGCAAAGACTGCCAATTCAGCACAGCTGCCACGGAGCTTGTGGGTTGGTGGCTCAGGCCTCTCTGGGCTGCAGGTACTGGCCTGGGCTGGAGTCCCATGGCAGCACCTGCATGTTCCCGCACGGGTGGCTCAGGGCCTTTGGGCCCAGCACCTCTTGGGCTTGTCTGGGCGGTGCGGCTGGCCTGGGCTGGGGTTCCTGCAGTGTGGCACCCACCAGTTCCAGCATGGGAGGCTTGGGGCCCTGTGGACCCTGTGGCTCTCAGGGCTCTCTGGGTGGTACGGACTGGCCTGGGCTGGAGGTCCCATGCTCGTGCCTACCTGGTCTAGTGTGGGTGGTTTGGGCCCTGTGGGTCCAGTAGATTTCCAGCTAAAATTATTTTAAATAAAACAACATCTCTCAAGTAGGGTTGCTAGAATAGAATACAGAATGCCTTGTTAAATGTGTATTTCAAATAAACAGCAAGCAAATAACTAATTGTCTTTGTTTAGTATAAGTACGTCCCATACAATATTTGGAAAATACCTACACTAAAAATAATTTAGTTTGCCTAAAATACAAATTATACTATATTTTTATTTGCTAAATCTGATAACTCTACTCCAAAAAGAGACCATGCAATAAGAACATTAGAACTTGGAGAATAGGGATTGTGTTTTTCCTTCTTTCACCCTAGTTGATTTTCTAATGTTGTTTTAGACACATAGAAAATATTCAATATTCTTCTCTTTTAATGCAATAGTTTAGTATAGGAGGAAAATTACATTATGTTGCAACTTTCATAGCTGTTTTTTTCCAAACCTCATTCAGCACCAACAGGTTTCAGATATTAGTTGTCAAAACAGAAGTTCCCCTACTAAAGCATGTGTTAAAAAATCTTGGCTAATATTACAAAGAATAATACTTCCTCTTTCTCAGTCTTGGTTGCTAATAATATTTTGATGACTTTTTTTTTCATATATGTATCTCATTGCATTTATGCAAAATTTATTATGTTTAATATATATTTGTTGCCTCCCTTTCTGGTTAATTGACCTATATCCTGTTTTTTTTTTTTTTTATAATAGCATTGCACTGGAGGCCTAGAGTCAACGTCTGATTGCCTTCTATGACAGCCTGTAATACTGCTGATTATTCATATCAATACATGCTGATTATATCAAATTCTCAGAATCCTGTGAGTGGCTCACCCTTATGGCCTATACACCCCCACTTATAAGAAGTGAAAATTTATGTATACATTTATATATAAATAAATGATCCCACAAGCAGGCTCAGAAAGATTTATAGTAATATTAGTACTAGCTCAGAGATAAAAAAAAGCTGAGGCTTACAGAAGTTAAGTAACTAGTCGAGGTCACTGTCAGTGCCACCAAGACAACTGTGTGTTAAATAAGCAGATTCTAAGCAGTAGCACAATGATGAAAATGAGGTGTCCAATTGATTTTGCATGAATTAAAGAGGGAACAACTTGGATCCTTGCACAGTAAAGAAGCCTCCTCAGATCAAAGGTGACATAGCACTGCTAGGCTAAGTGCAGGCTGTTGAAGGGTGTGCCAATGTGGGTTAGAGGCAATACTGGGCTTCGAGTCAGAGGACAGGTTTGAATTACAACTTGCCTTTCATGGGTGTATGACTGAGGTTATATCTCAATGTCTCCAAGCCTCGGTTTTCTTTTTTCCACGAAGCAAGAGAATGTTCAATAATACAAATATTTTTTCTACTGTGAAATGTTCTCATCTGTCTTGCTCAGATTTGTTTGAGGAAATATTCAGAAATATGCAACCCTCCTAATAAAGTGCTCTTTCCAGTGGGGTGCTTCACACTTCCTCTACCCACTAATGTGTGGGTAATATTACTGCAAAGCACAATCACAGATATTATAATCATGAAACAATACTTTAGACATAGAAAGTATTAAATTAATGTCTGGTGAAAGGATAAAAGAATATTGAACCATGAAGAAAAGCTACAAATATTTGTGATACACATTGGAAATATTTTTGAACAAAAAATTAAAATGAAAACATTGGCACTTACAAAGGAAAGTTTTCATTGACTGTGAAACTTATGTAAGGGTCATCTCACCCCAAATGGTGCCAGATGGTAAACCATCAAAAATAGCCTTTTAATGTCTTATGTCTTACTTTTGATATTTTGGGTTAAGGTTTTTCATTTAAAAAGTCATAATTCAAAAGAACTATCTTTTTAACTGTTTCCCTGCTTTGATATGTTTTTATACTAGCACTTCCCTGTTTTACAGCAGCTTGGTGATTGGTCACACCTGGTCATCCTATTGGTTGACTTTTTTGGGGGAGGGGAAATGTACATACATCTATTTTGCAGACATTACATTTAGAAGATACTGCCTTTATTTAGTGATAACTCATGTGGCTCCAAATACTTTGGGCAAACAAGAATATCAGGTAGTGTGTAAAGTTGTTGAAAGGGCTAAAAGAGCAGACCTTATGCTCAGTTTACAAGAACTGCTCTCAGGCCCTGAACTTACACTGCCTCTGTGAGTGGGAAAGCAGCCACTGTCATTGACACAAGCTGCCAAGTCAGAAAGCTTCTGCCAAGTCACAAATCCACAATGTCTCCACCATGATCTTTTTCTCATATGGCTGTTTTATGACCTTCCCCCTCTCTGCCTCAAATATATTGATGATTTCTGTCTTAGTCTGTGATGCTATAACAGAATGCCACAGAGTAGGTAATTTATAAGGAATAAGAATTTACTTTCTCACAGTTGTGGAGGCTGGAAAATCCAAGAACAAGGCATCAGTAGGTTCAGTGTCTGGTGAAGGTCCAGTCTATGTTCCCAAGATGACGTCCTCTGGAGGGAAGGAACTCTGTGTCTTCACATTGCAGAAGGCAGAATGGCAAAAAAGGAACAAACTCTCTCTGTCAGTCCTCCTTTTTAAGTGCACCTGATCACATTCACAAGGGAGGAATCCTCATGGTTTACTCACCACTTAAAGGCCTCACCTCTTAATACTGTCATATGGTCAATGCACGAATTTTAGTGGAGACACATTCATACCACAGCAAAATCTAAGTCACAATCAGAACCCTGACTGAAAAGAAGCCTGAGAAACATTGCACTAACCTTTTAGGCTCCGCAGGACAATACACATTAGGCCAGGGTTTCACAATCTCAGTACTTCAGCTACTTTGGCCCATATAATTCTTTGTTGTGAAGAGCTGTGCTGTGAGGTGTAGGATAAATAGCTTACACTCACTACATGTCAGTGACCCCTTCCCACTGGGAGAGCCAAAACTGTCTCCTGACATTGTCAGATGTCCCCTAAGGGATAAACATCACCCAAGCCGAGAACCACTGCATTGAGCAGTGCTTTGCATTCTGCAGGTCACACACTTTAGAATAGAGTAAATATCACACTATTGTTACAAACAGACTCGACAGAGAAGCAATTGGAACTCAGAGGGTTGGAGAGTCAGGTATTTTATTATGCCGGCGGGTCCAGGTGAGCCGGCGCTCCAAGAATTGAGGCCCAAGTTTAGGTCTTTCAGGGTTTATATAGCCTGATGCTTCCCAGTTCTTTAAGTTTTGTTTTCTCAGCATTCATGTGGGTAGTGCCGCAATAAGTTTCATTTTCTAAGCATTCATGTGGCTACTGCAGTAGCTATTGTGATAAGCAAGCATGGTTACAGAAGTGAGAGTGCGAGCAGTTGATTCACAGTAAGGCTAATGCAATAAGCAGGTACCATTTTAAAGGCAAAACAAGCTAATGAAATAATTAATTTTGAATTTTCCCAACATTATAAATACTTTACAACAAAAACATGTGTCCACATATCATAGGTAAGAATAGTTTCAT
>NW_007727557.1:20483-22084 GCF_000696425.1 Galeopterus variegatus
ATACAGACCGGTTCCCGCTCACTGGCTGAGCGAGGCGCGGGAGCGACGCCGAGGGTTGCGATCCCGTTGCCGGTCCCCGGTCCGGTACGGGGGCAACACTGAGGGTTGCGATCCATTGCCGGACATGGAAAAAGACAAAAAAAGACAAAAAAAAAAGAGTCAGTGGTGTTGAACTTGCCTGTTTAATCTTTCTCTAATGCTACCATATTACCTATAATCCCTTATGTGTAATGGATGACAAATCTATTGCCCTATAATTTTTATGAATTCAAGTATTTTCTTCATTAAATAGTGACAAGATTATATGAGTATTTAATAAATAAATTTCAGAGCTTAATCTTACCTTATCCTTCCAGCTAAAGCAGAAACCATACTGTTAAAGGGCCTTTGTGGTTTTGTCTCATGCAAGCACTAAAGCAAGGATTCTCATATAAATTAAATAAGATTCTTTGGGCTTTACAGCAAAGGTTATGACCTAAAAAAAAAAAAAAAAAAAGGAAAAAAGGATAAACAAACATACAATGCACAAAGTTAGCTCTTATACTTAAGATTCAAATTTGCACATTGATAGATATGCTTCCAGGGACACATCTGGAAATACGTGTGGATAAGCCACAGTACAATATTCACACATGTGATAAACATGGGAATAATTAGAGGCCAGGGTACTTTGTAGAATATGTTATGGCATTATAATGTCCACAGAAAAGGATATAAATCAACAAGATCCTGGACAGAATCCTGAAAACACTAAATATTCTTTGAAATAAAGTATTTACATTAAATGCATCCATTAATATTGGTTCCTTACTGACATGTTTTAATTTCTTTAAGTGTTTTGGAATTTCACACATCTCATAGGAATCCAATGTTAAACAATATTTGTTTATTTTTATTATGGCACTTGTATTCAAGACACAGTGTTTTTACTTTAAACTAATGCATAACTAAACGATTCCTCCCCAAGGAATCTGTTAGCTAAGATCCTAATTATAGTGAGCTATTACAGTTAAATTTATACTGTTCACCAAGGAAACTTTT
The DNA here is from genome assembly GCF_000696425.1 of Galeopterus variegatus. Classification (NCBI taxonomy): domain Eukaryota; kingdom Metazoa; phylum Chordata; class Mammalia; order Dermoptera; family Cynocephalidae; genus Galeopterus; species Galeopterus variegatus. The sequence continues at coordinate 21,525 of NW_007727557.1, forward strand.
TGTAATTTTATTAGTCATCTCAGTTATATATTTAATATAATACATGCATCAAGGCAATTCTCTTAAAGACAATATCTTGTTAGTAATAAAAATAGGATATTAAATCATTATTTTTAAGTGTCTCTTTTCTCAGTCTTTTAAAAAAACATAAAAAGCTTTAATTTTTAATAGTGAGAAATTTACATTATTTTTTTCTTCTTGAACTTGTATTTTCATCCTACTCCACTCACAGAGTTTTATCCACATTTATTATATTTACAGATTCAAAGTATTTTATTGGTCACTCTATCATAGCCTCTGAAAAAATAAATGTGTAAATCTAAATTTTACCCAGTAACCATATGGTTCTGTATAAAACAAACACACAAACAAAAACACAGAAGAACAAACAAAACAAACAAAAAACTTCCCTTGGATTGAGTTATTGTTACAATTATTATTGGCACTCAATCAAAAAAATCACAGATTTTAATGAATAGTTTATATAAAAGAAAAAAATCACTGAAAATGAATCTCACAGTCTTTTTTTTTTTTTTTTTTTTTCTTTTTTTTTTTTTTTT
>NW_007727557.1:22156-25532 GCF_000696425.1 Galeopterus variegatus
CTCGGTACTGCGCCTGCCCCTCGCTCAGCCAGTGAGCGGCTGGTCTGTATGTGGGATCCGAACCCTCGGCGGGAGCGCCACCGCGCTCCCAAGCGGCGCACTGTAGCAGTGCGCCACCGGGCTGGCCCAAATCTCACAGTCTTGACTCTATATAACTTGCTTGTGTAAAGTAAATCTTGGCTTCCCATTAGCTGTACTAAACAACCCTAAAAGGTTTAATGGGAGCGCCACCGCACTCCCAAGCGGCGCACTGTAGCAGTGCGCCACCGGGCCGGCCCAAATCTCACAGTCTTGACTCTATATAACTTGCTTGTGTAAAGTAAATCTTGGCTTCCCATAAGCTGTACTAAACAACCCTAAAAGGTTTAATGGCCCTTTCTTCCCAGCACAATTCCTGGCTTGCATAGACTTGTGTTGAATAAATCTATCTATTTTGTGTAGCCCTCATGTTGAAGCCATGTTGACAGAATTCACTGAATGTCAGAATTTCTAGATGACTGCTTTTGTCACCAGATCCAAAAGTCTCACACTTGGCAAGTCCATGTGTTAGGCCTCAGGGGATTCCAGAGTTAAATCGTTCAGTGCTGGGGCATTCTTCACGGCCATATCATCAAGTCTTGTCATGAGTTTGTATCAATGGAAGCATTTTTCTCAGTGTTTAATTCTCTCACTCTATCCCATGTGTTCCTTTAAAGCACTCTTCACTTAAGTGAGGAAATGTTCTGCAATCATAGGAAAAGATTTGCTGTTAGTTGACGAAGACAGGACTGTAAATACCACCCAATAATTTCAAGTGAGAAAGATGAAATTAGAGCCATTTTCCAGTCTCTTTTCCCTCTCGGGGCCAGTTTTGAGCAATATTGTGAAATAAATTTTCAGCAGCTTCCAGAATTCCACTTCTGACCCTTGCTCTGTGGTCGTAAACACAGCAACTTCTTAAAGTTTATTCTATAACTCTTCAAGCAAATCTGTGATTTGGAACAGAACTAACTTAACACACATTCTTAATGCATTCAGATAGCGCTGTGGCCTGATGCTAGATACAGCGATTGCATAATTGACGTAGTCTTGTTTTTGCTACTTTAGATCTTGGGGTGGCATAATTCATGCTGTCTTCATTGTTGGCTACTGTGGTTAGGTTCCTGGTGCCCATTTTATCCCACAGAAATGAGGTTATGGCAGATGATTGCTAGTTCTATAGGGAATGCTTTAGTCCTTGTCAGCCAAAATTTTGTCATAGCTGGGATCTCTACTTGAGATGATGCCAAATGCAGGAAATTAACAAAAATTATGATTGATACACCAAATAAATATTATCATTTCTATTACAATTTTGTCTTGATGCAGTGCAGTTTTGTGCTATTAACGTTGTAATTAAACTCTATATTCTCAGAGCGCTTGACTGTTCTAATATGTCAGTAAAAGCAACTCTCTCTCATTCCTGGAATAAAGAGAAATGAATGACTGTGCCAAGGTCCAGGGAGTTTAAATTTCTGGGCAGTTCAAAGAACAAGTCACTTTATCAGAGCCTGATCAATTCTGAATCTTGAAAGGCTTTTCTTGTTAAGAAAGAGAATCTCTTAAGTGCAACATATTCAGCCTGAGGGTGGGGCTGGGGGGGCTCCCATCTAGCAAATCTTCACTTGCATGATAGAGAACCAACTTCTGGTACTGTGTTTTCACTCCTATTAAATCACATAATTTTTCAGTTTAATTAATAAAAAATTTTGAGGAGCTACTAAATAGCAGGGAAACTTCTAGACATTGTGAAGACAGACAATATTAAAAATGTAGAGTCTCTAGGGCCTTCGAGGTACTTGCAATTTAGTCAGGGAGACAGGTCATAAAATATGGAAAATTTGGATAGTGCACAAGTACATTATAACATGACCCAACAGAAGGAGAAATATTACAAGGCACTCATTAACTAATTGCCAAGTGGAAAATGTTGTCAGTTATTGTGTTGACTCTACTTTAGCTTAAATAAACAACTAGTAGTAAAAAAAAGCTTTTAATTAATCATTGGATCCATACTCTGGTTTTTGGTGAATAGTCACAGTAGACAAAAACACATGTTAAAGAATGATGTTATTAATGCGTGTATTCTCTGGCTCTCCATAATTGATGCTGTTTTTAGGATGATAACACTAAAATCCCAGGCCTGCCATGCCTCCCAACCCAGCTCCGCAAACCCTGTAACAACAAACTCCCACTGCTTGCACAGACAAAAACCTTGTTAGAATCCAAGTCCGAATTTTAGAGCACTAATGTCATGAGTCCTTTGATGGATGACTCTCTGCAAGCTGTTGGACATCAGATTTGAACAGAAGAAATACTTATCAGAGCTTTTTTTCATTTGGGCTTTACTTTCCAAAATTGAAGTACAAATACTTTAATAAAAGATCAAGATATAATGCAACAAAACAATATGCTTATATATTTCTTCTTTAAGTGAAGTAATCAAACACTGGTTGGGAATTAGGAAGTGGTTTTCACTTCAAGAAGCTTTTAGCAATTGAAAACATATTTAGGGGAATGGCTATGTGACACCAAAACACTAGGTAAAAATTTCAAACAGTAACTTGGACATTCTTTCTTCATATGCCAAAAAACTGGGGCATTTCCAGTTGTCATTATATACATATAAATACCCACACACCCACACAGTGCTCTTCTACTTGTGATGAAGTTTTGTCCTGATAAACCCATCGTTAAGTTGAAAACATCCTAAATTGAAACTGCATTTAATTCACCTAATCTACCAAACATCATAGTTTAGCCTGGCCTATCTTAAATGTGCTCAGAACACTTACATTAGTGTTCGGTTGGGCAAAATCATCTAACACTAAGGCTATTTTACAATAATGTGTTGAATATCTCATGTAATTTATTGAACACTGTGAAAAGTGAAAAGTAATGGTTGTATGGGTTCTCAAAGTACAGTTTCTACTGAATGTATATCACTTTCACACCATTGGAAAGTTGAAAACTTTAGTATAACTATCTTAAATCAGAGACAATTTGTATATGTATTTTAATGTTACATAAGTACTAATGTAAAATCTGTCATGGTAATGTTTCTGGTATGGATACTAGACTTCAGTACCTTTGATAATTAATCCGCTCTTCTAATTAGAAACAAATTTCTGCAAAAACAGAAAGTGAGGGCTGGCCCGGTGGCGCACTCAGTAGAGTGCGGCGCTTGGGAGTGCGGAGGCGCTCCCGCCGAGGGTTCGGATCCTATATACAGACTGGTCTGCTCATTGGTTGAGTGCGGTGCGAGTGTGACACCGAGGGTTGCGATCCTGTTACCAGTCACGAAAAAAGACAAAAAGGCAAAAAAAAAAAAAAAAAAAAAAAAAGAAAGTTAGATTTA
>NW_007727557.1:25667-48147 GCF_000696425.1 Galeopterus variegatus
GTTTAGGGGGGGGGGGGGGGGACCCCGGGGGTTGGGATCCTTTTTCCAGTCACGAAAAAAAAAAAAAAGGAAAAAAAAAAAAAAAAAAAAAAAACAGAAAGTTAGATTTATATACAGTATCTTTAGAAAGTCACTATTAAAATAAAGATAGCTGGGGGAGGTGACAGATGATATTGTCAGCAATCACATTAAGAAAAATTAGAATTTCTTAGGACAGTTCCCTGGAAAAGCCTCTTGTCAGCATAAACACACACACACACACATGCACACACACACAGGTCTTCAAAAAGTTCATGGAAAGGGCCGGCCCGGTGGCGCACTGCTACAGTGCACCGCTTGGGAGTGCAGCGGCGTGCTCCCGCCGAGGGTTCGGATCCCACATACAGACTGGTTCCCGCTCACTGGCTGAGCGAGGTACGGGCGCAACACCGAGGGTTGTGATCCCATTGCCAGTCCCGGTCCGGTACGGGCACGACACTGAGGGTTGCGATCCGTTGCCGGACACGAAAAAAGACAAAAAGGAAAAAAAAAAAGTTCATGGAAAAACAATTAAAAGATAGCACATTTCCATGAACTTTCTGAAGTACTTTCATATGTGTGTGTGTGTGTGTGTGTGTGTGTGTGTGTATGTGTGTGGGTGTTCGTTATTTTTAGTTTCATGGGCAAATAAAGGAAAAGGAGCCCATCAGCCCTCTGAAAATAAATATGCTTATGGCCTGCCTGTAATTCCTCCAGGGCTTTCTCTCCCATCATCATCATCATCAGGACACAGAGGAGGGAGGGTCCTCTTACTCTTTCTGCAAATGCAGCTGTTCGTAGCCAGAGGAGGCAGTCGACAATGAGCAGGGTTCACCCAGGCACCGTCAGGATATACATTGGAGGTATCTAATCTGGCCTGGTTAAGCTGATTTTCTCAGAAGAGGTTATACACCATCCTTAACCAAAGCAAAAGATTATTGTAGATGCAGATGGTGCAAAGCTGAAAATGGACCACTCTGGGACCCAGTGTCGTTGCTCACTGGAGAGTATGTTTTGTTGTCTTTGCACATGAAACAAAGGTTTCCCACAATACCCAGCTCCCGCTTTAGTTCCTTTTCACCTCCTCTTTGCTTTTATTTCTTTTCCCCTCCTCTTGCTTTATTCCCCCTGAAATTTAATCCTGATAGTGGCCAAAAGGAAAGAGAAGGCAAAGAGTATCCTTCCAATTCCACTTTTTCCTCTGAAAGTATTTTCTTGTGCTGAGATTTTATGATGTTGTGTCTATGTTTAATTTCTTGGAAATTTACTAGTATAATTTAATATTTCTTTTGAAAAATCCATCATGACATGTGGACTCAAGAGAAAAGGAAATGGAAAATAGTGGAGAGGAAGGGGATGAAAACGGTTTCTTGCTCCAGGCATTTTTCTGCTGTTACTCAAATTCTGCTCATTGAGTAACTAAGAAAAATAAACACTTGTATGTTTCCCTTGGCCTCACAGGTGGTCTCTCATAATACAGAAGCCCATTGCTGGTGTATTTTCTATTTCTTATTTGATAAAAAGTTACATGTGGGCTTCAGATATCAGGGAATTTGGGCACCACATCTTTCTTCAGTACTTCATTTCTTATTGTTGATTTCAGGTGCTTACATACACTATAGAACACCCAGAGTCCTCATCAGCTCTGACTTGGGCTTTGGCTGTTTCTGCATGAGACACTTTTAAATTTCCTGTTTTACTGATGCAAGATACACATTCAAAATGAATGTTCAGTCCTGCTGAGATGCTCTAAAACACCTTCCCAATTTTTTTTTTCAAATATGCACATAATGTTGAGACGCTTTCCTCTAAACAATGCATCCTTTTGATCCAGTCCACTATCTGGATTTTTCTTAAGCAAAGCATCCATCCAGTAAAGGGCAATAGAAAATGAGGCAGATGACCCAGAGAGTGGCACCAGTAGAATCAGTAACCAGTTTACAAGTCTATGTATAAAAAACCTTTCATACGTTCCTGACATTTTATTTCTATCGGCATTTCCCTAGTTTAGACAAATTCTACTGCAGCAAGCCTTCAAACTGCTCTGATTACTTCCATTCTCATTTCCAGGCCATTTTTGATGCTGTAGACAACGTGCTGCTTCTATATTGCAAATATAATTACATTATCTTCAAGAAAGGAAAGCAATATCTCCCATCGTTCTTAGTTTTATAAAGTTCATATTTGTAACATCTGCCCTTTGTCTGCTCTTCAGCGACACATTTAGCAAATTTCTTTTAAGTCAGCACAATCTTCTTAGCCTACACCGTTTAGGCTATGAATATTCACGCTCTACCTTCCACACTCACCTTCCCCAAGCAGAGGGCCCTCTCTACGTGTTTTCATATTCATCTTCTTTCCCACCACAGCCCTCTTTGCGCTTCGTTGTAATTACTATATGTATTAGTTCGTTTCTGTTGCTTATAATAAAATACTTGAACCTGGCTGATTTATAAAGAAAACAAAATTTATTACTTACGGTTTCAGAAGCAGGAAGTCCACAGTTCAGGGAACACACCTGGTGAGGGTTTTGGTGGTGGTGACAGTGACCCAGGGGTCTCACATGGCAGAAAATGGCAGAGCAGAGAGAGACTCTCATGTGCTCTTCTTTTAAAGCCCTCAGAAACACGCCCCTGACCACCATTATTAATTTAATCACTATGGCATGGTCCTCCAGTCTAATCACCTCTTCAGGGCCCCACCTTTCAATTACCATAATAACACTGCCCACTCTCAGCAGTTATAGTGGAAATTAAGCTTCTAATATATGAACTTTGGGGGACACAATTGAATCAATCCACAGTACTATATAACTATTTTTTTTTTTTTTTTGGTGGTTGGCTGGTACAGGTGTCTTGAACCCTTGACCTTGATCCCTGATGTTATAACACCACGCTCTAACCACCTGAGCTAACTGGCCAGCCTAGTATATAACTCTTGTGTTCACTAGTAGAGAGCTCCATGAAAACAGGGACATCGTCTGCCTGTTCTCTGGGTTTACAGCATCTCACAAAGGAAATGGCATGGAAAAAAAGTTTGATAAATGTTTTCAAATTAGTGAATTAAAAAATGCAAGATACTCATTCACAATTTGCTGGAAGAAAGTAACATTCTTATAGGGAGTCAAATCACCAGCTGTCCTAGAAGATAAAGAAAAAATTGAGAAACGGTTTTTTGCTGAGATCCAAATTTAAGCTGGTACTGGGGACTCAAGTTGTGAAGCAACCAGAAAACATCTTTCTTCCTTCAACCTGTCTCTAAGGAGAAATAGACTGGAATGGAAAGTGCAAAGCTATGTGTTAGACATCAGGATAGACTTTTTGTCTAAGTTTATAGAAGATAGTTGCTTTCCAATTTATATATCTCACTCCCAAACTCCTGACACTAAATCACGACTGTCTTCATATTACGTACAGCTGGCTAACAGTGTCTTAAAGATTGATATGATTCATGACTGAGAAAATGTCATAATGAGGACAAAGGAGCCATGCAGTGTTCTGAGGCCATTGTGCAAAGAGGAGAAAAGCTTCCATCCACTGGGTGGTGGCACCAGAGTTTGAAAATAATGAACACAAAGGGACTTCTGTTAGGGATTACTCTGTGGAATTTTGCACTAAATTCACAAAGCATTTTCTTTCTAACATTCTGTGATTTGGGTGAACAAGTGTTCACCTTACCCACAACCTTCATGATATCAGAGATTTCATTCATGTCTGCTTTCATTACTTCCAGCCTGAAGAATCCTAATCTTTTTAGTCTGTCCTGAATACATAGTTGCTCAAACCCTTTAATCATTTTGTTTGTTCTAAATAATCCAAATACTATTAAGGCAAATGAAACACAACGTTTTGCTTTTCATCTCTGGACAATTCAGGGCCTAACATTTTGATTTCTGAGAAGCCGGGATATTTCCATAATTATTTATGTAATCTAAATGCACTACCATAGTAGAATAGCTTCACCAAGAAGGGCAACACTTTAAAAAATAGGCACTCTGGATATATGGTTTCTTGATCCCAATTATTGCTTCTTTGCATTAAATCATTTATTCCTATATGCAAGTGATTATTATTAAAATTAGTTCAAATTTTAAAGTTACTATAATCACTTACTTTTAACAGTAATATGACTTTTGGTTTAGTGGAGAATACATGAGATTAAGAATATAGACAATTTTATCTATACTTAGATTATAAATAGTCACCTCTACTTTTAGGTTCTCAAGGTACCAGCAAAAACACCCACTTAATTCAAAACTATATTTGCTAATTCTATCAAGTTGAAATTCCTAGATTAATCACTTACCCATTTGACATAATACATTAAAAAGCTTTGTAAAATGGTACCTAGTGATTTATATATATATATATAATATATATGTATTTATAAACATGTTAAGTACTTCCAACCTCCCTAGATACATTTATCAGATGTTTTTTGCTCCTAGATGCATAACTGCAAGGTTCATGTATTTTAATAAAGAATCCAGATGATGAGACTGCCCATGGAAACAATCCTAAGGGGCAAGGCATACCACTGATGAACTTTGAGGGTAAATGGGAGTTGAGCATCTGTTAAGGTAAAGAGTCCTATAATTTATGAAAAGTGTTTCAAAGTGTTACAAAGAAAAACATTACCTATTATAGACATAGCCTGGGACCAAACAAACCAGCAGCCTAAAGCTCTAGTTTCCTAGGCTACATTTGATTAAAAAAAAAAAAAAGTAGCCTAGGAAACTAGATAAATGTATCCTGTGGAAAGATGTTGAACACTGGTTAACATATTTCCACTTAACGTGATCAGTAAATACAGTTCTGATCTCTATTTGTTTATCAAAAATCTAATAATAATATCTACTACTTAGAGCTTAATACTCTCTGAGCATAGTTGCGTTATCTTCCTTTATCCTTACAACAATCCAAAGACATACAGATAAGAAAATCGAAACTTGCAGGGGTTGATAAGTTCCCCTTTTTCTAACAACTGATTTCAAGAACCCAAGTGTGTTTACTTAGAGAGATTGAGCTCTTAAACATAATGCTATTCAGTGAGCTCATTAAGTCATTTTTCCAATAAATATATATTGTGCATCTATTCTAAATCAGGCACTGATTTTGAAATACATGACTTTTACAAAGAATTGTGCTAAATATTTATAATGTAGTGCATTTTTTCTTTGTTGACAAATTTTTTTTCATAAAAATAATTTTGGTGTTACCATTTTGGCCACCTGGTGGCCTCTGATCACATCACCCTGCACATATTTTTTGTTAGTACATTTCAGGTGATTTCAACACTTTAATTTCTGAGCATCTGCTTTGTGTCTTGAACTCTATGCTGTAATGCATAAGGTCTCTGTNTTAATTTCTGAGCATCTGCTTTGTGTCTTGAACTCTATGCTGTAATGCATAAGGTCTCTGTTCTCATAGGCTCTATTGTGGGGTATTAAAACATGAAACATGGAGTTACCTTAGAATGCAAAATGTGGGGCCAGGCCTGTGGTGCACTAGGGAGAGTGCGGCGCTGGGAGCGCAGCAGCGCTTCCGCTGCGGGTTCGGATCCTATATAGGGATGGCCGGTGCGTGAGCGCGGTGCGGCCAGTCTCAAAAAGGACAAAAAAAAAAAAAGAATGCAAAATGTGACATGAGAGTGGAAGAACTACAACCTATTTGGAATACCCACAGCAGAGGCCTGCGTCCATCAGAGAAGTCTTCCCAGAAAACTGGAAGTCTATGGAATCACCTAAGTAAAGAGGGTTAAGAAGATTAGGGAACATGAGTGAGAGGCCTGAGGTGAGAGAAAACAGACACATTTCAGAAAAGGAAAGAACTTGAGAGGGACAGGAATACAGAACAATGGGGGTATAGAGAAAGACACACAGGAGAAGGCCATTGAGATACAGCCCCAAGGATTGTGCAAACTGAGCTAAGGAGATTCGACTAGTGCTCTTGAAACTTTTTCATTCATTTATTTACTCTGTAAAGGAACTTTGGAAACTGTGTACTCATTGCACATTTTTAAAATCACACATTTAAATAGTTATACCTCATTCCCTCACTTTATCAATTTTTAAAAATAACAACTGATCATTTGATATAAAAGATGTAGATTTATTTAATAAACGTACAATGTTTTAAAATTATTCATATACTCCAATATGTTTAATAAACTTGTGTGTGTGTACAGGCATGGGTGTGTGCTTTTTTTTCTCTTCCTCATAAGCTCTATTGTGGGGTATTAAAACATGAAACACAGAGTTACCTTAGAATGCAAAATGTGGGGCTGGGCCTGTGGTGCACTTGGGAGAGTGTGGCGCTGGGAGCACAGCAGCGCTTCCGCTGCGGGTTTGGATCCTATATAGGGATGGCCGGTGCGTGAGCGCGGTGCGGCCGGTCTCAAAAAGGACAAAAAATAAAGAATGCAAAATGTGACATGAGAGTGGAAGAACTACAACCTATTTGGAATACCCACAGCAGAGGCCTGCATCCATCAGAGAAGTCTTCCCAGAAAACTGGAAGTCTATGGAATCACCTAAGTAAAGAGGGTTAAGAAGATTAGGGAACATGAGTGAGAGGCCTGAGGTGAGAGAAAACAGACACATTTCAGAAAAGGAAAGAACTTGAGAGGGACAGGAATACGGAACAATGGGCGTATAGAGAAAGACACACAGGAGAAGGCCATTGAGATACAGGCCCAAGGATTGTGCAAACTGAGCTAAGGAGATTCGACTAGTGCTCTTGAAACTTTTTCATTCAGAACAATGGGGGTATAGAGAAAGACACACAGGAGAAGGCCATTGAGATACAGCCCCAAGGATTGTGCAAACTGAGCTAAGGAGATTCGACTAGTGCTCTTGAAACTTTTTCATTCATTTACTTACTCTGTAAAGGAACTTTGGAAACTGTGTACTCATTGCACATTTTTAAAATCACACATTTAAATAGTTATACCTCATTCCCTCACTTTATCAATTTTTAAAAATCATTTATTTACTCTGTAAAGGAACTTTGGAAACTGTGTACTCATTGCACATTTTTAAAATCACACATTTAAATAGTTATACCTCATTCCCTCACTTTATCAATTTTTAAAAATAACAACTGATCATTTGATATAAAAGATGTAGATTTATTTAATAAACGTACAATGTTTTAAAATTATTCATATACTCCAATATGTTTAATAAACTTGTGTGTGTGTACAGGCATGGGTGTGTGCTTTTTTTTCTCTTTTGGTTATACTTGTTTCTTTGTAGGTTGTATTTGTAATTATAAATAACACTTTTGAATCTCTATTTTTGATCCACCATATTCTGAAAGCATCCTTGAATGTATCTTTATAAGCTGAGGCTATTAGCACGGTATACTTGTGATATCCTAAATTTCTACAGGCTCCACTTATCATGAGGATAACACTGCTTATATTCAGCAATCACAACCAAGTTTTCTGTGCTTTGATTAAGAGCTGAACATGAAAAAGTCCACATTGTTATGATTGCATGGATATTGGTCAGTGCTGATGCAAATGATGTGCTAAGACTAGGCTGCCTTTTCACTGGGTCTAATGCAGACCTGGGTCACGTAAAAAGAATGTATTTGCCTTTCCTAAAAGCATCAGTTGTTTACAAACATGTCACTGTTACTTTGCTTCACATGTCAGCCAAGCCTTTGTTGAACAATTATTTGTTTTTACTGGAATTTCTAGTTCTTTTTCCTTTTCTCCCCATAAATTTGTCCCAATTTTTTTTTTCAAAATAATAATCAATACCAGCCAGCCATCAAAAAACAAGAACAACAACAACAACAAAATCAAATATTTTCCATTGAAATCTCTTTTGTTCTCTAAGATTTCCCTTTTGGAGTCTTCTTGGTTGGGCGATTTTATCAATATGGATAGCTTATGCATTCAATAACCTGTAAATATTTAACTTGAGATATCATTTTCATCATAAACTCCGGGCTATCATATGCAAATTCCTACTGGTGAGGTACCTGTACTTACCCGGCTGTGTCCTGCCCGGCTGTGGCCATTAGACATCCACGCTGTGCCATGCTACGCTGTAGCCAAGACCGCCCAACCAGATATCATACAAACCCAGCTGCAGCTGCACCCCTGCCTTGTCTCACACTGCAGTTGCTACACACTGCCGTAATAGAATTTTCCACCCTGCTTCTCCCCTGCTGTAATTTCCCACCCTGAGATAGAGTTGTAACCACATAAGATCATAAGATCACCCCTTTTGCCCTGTTGCAAAAACCAGAAAATGCTATGATATAAAAATAACAGCTCCACTGAGTTAGGGGCTCAGCCTTTGTGATGGTAGTCCGTTGAGCCAGTGCTGGCACATCAATAAACTCTGCTTCCTGCCACAAGCCTTGGTGTTTCCTGCTTCTTCCTGCAAGTTTGCAGTAACACCCTGCAACACTGGATGTGCAACTTTTATATAAAGCTAAGCTTGGTCCCTCAGTTTTAATAGCAGCTCCAAATCAGGAGTGTGGTAACAAGAAACCCCAGGGTGATAGTTGCTTAGCAGTCTATCAATTAGAGTAAGTTAGTGGAAGACAATCCTATAGTAATACCAGCTATTATATGAACTTGAATATTAATTGAGTTAATTGTGTTTTCATGGTTTAATACTGTTGGATTTATATGAGAAGATATTGAATGTTAATTATATGCAATTAATTATATACAGCAATAGAATCAGTGATGTCACTATTATACTATAGAATTCAAGTAATTTAGTTTTGAAAACAATGATAATCATTTATATTTTAAGTTTTCAAATACACTTTATTTTCAAAACAAAGAAAACAGACTGGGCTTTTCAAAAACAAGTGCTTATTTGATTTTCATTATGAAATGTTGCCATTTTAAAATGTTGATTTTTTTCTTCCAGAAAAAAATTTTTTTTAATTGAAACATAGTTGATTGTACATATGTATGGGACACAGCATTGAATATCAACACCTATGTATAATACGTAGTGCTCAAATCAGGATAATTAGTATATTCAACATTACACAATGTAATCGTTTTTTGTGATCTTTACTAATTCCTCCCTTACATCCCTCCCCCTCCCCTGCCTAGCTCTGTTGACTTCAATTTTGTTCTCCCCTTTTGAAAGCTCAATGTATTATTGTGATTATTGCATCTTTCTTTCTTTCTTTCTTTGTTTATTTTTTTTAGCTTCCACTTATGAGTGAGGACACGTGGTATTTCTCTATGCATGGCTTATTTCACTTAACATAGTTGATCATACATATGTGTGGGGCACAGAACTTAACATAATTTTCTCTAAATTTATCAATGTTGCTGCAAATGGCAGAATTTCATTCTTTTTCATGGCCGAGTAGTATTCCGTTGTGTAAATATACCACATTTTCTTTATCCAGGCATTTGATGATGGACATTTAGGTCAGTTCCAACTCTTGGCTATTTTAAACAGAGCTGCAATAAACAAGGGAGTGCAGGTATCCCTTCAACATGATGATTTCCATTCCTTTGGATATATAACCAGCAGTGGAATTGCTGGATTGTGTGGCAAATCTGTCTGTAGTTGTTTGAGGAACTTCCATATTGTTTTCCATAATGGCTGCACCAATTTGCAGTCCCACTAACAATGTAGGAGGGTTTCCCTTTCTCTGCATCTCACCAGCATTTGTTATTTTCTGACTTTTTGTTAATAGCCAGTCTAACCAGGGTGAGAGATCTCATTGTGGTTTTGATTCGCATTTCCCTCATGCTGAGTGATGCTGAGCATTTTTCATGTGTCTGTTAGCCATTTGTATGTCTTCCTTTGCCTATTCAGAGAAATGCCTATTCAGCTACCATTTCTTAATTGATTATTTGTTTTTTACTGTTATGTTGTTTGAGTTCCTTGTATATTCTGGATATTAATCCTTTCTCAGATGTATAGTTTAAAAATATTTTCTCCCGCTCTGTAGTTTGTCTTTTTTTTCTGTTTCTTTTACTGTGCAGAAGCTTTTTAGTTTGAGATAATCCCATTTGTATATTTTTCCTTTTGTTGCCTGTGCTTTTATGGTCATATTCATAAAGGCTTTGCCCAGTCCTACTTCCTGAAGTGTTTCCCCTATGTTTTCTTTTAGGAGTTTTATAGTTTCAGGTCTTATATTAAGTCTTGAATCCTTTTTGAATTGATTTGGTATATGGTGAGAAGTACAGGTCTAGTTTCATTTCTATATACAGCTGTCCAGTTTTCCCAGCACCATTTGTTGAAGAGGTTGTCTTTTCCCCAATGTATGTTCTTGTTGCCTTTGTTGAAGATCAGTAGGCTATAATTATGTAGGTTGACTTCTGGGTTCTCTATTCTGTTCCATTGGTCTAAGTGTCTGTTTTTATGCCACTACCATGCTGTTTAGGTTATTACAGTTTTGTAGTATAATTTGAAGTCAGGTAGTGTTATGCCTCCAGCTTTATTTTAATTTTTTGCTCAGGATTGCTTTGGCTGTTTGGCATCTTTTGCTGTTCCATATGAATGTTAGGAATTTTCTTCCTGTTTCTGTGAAGAATGTCATTGGTATTTTGATGGGGATTGCATTTAAGTATATACTTACCTGACATATTTTATTTAATAATTTTTCTCCCTTATTTTTACATGGTCTATATATATGAAATTTTAGTTCATAAAAATGAAGTAAAATTACAGTAATTCCCTTCCAGGCTACAATATTAATGATGTAACCAAGGCTCCTCTAAATACAGACCTCCATGGACACACTTCTGTTAACCCCTCTAAGCTCACCTTTGCCTAGTCTGAAATATTGTAAGTGTATTTAGTGTGTGTGTGTATATGTTTGTGTATGTGTGTGTGTGTGTATAGTTTAGTTATTTAAATTTCTACTTGTAAGTTTATTTAAGCTACTGGTAGGCAAACTTCAAGAGTAATTGCTTTAGATCAAGAGTACTTTTGTGGGTTTTTATTGGCTTTCAGGGTAGACAGCAGGAGCCACAGCAGTGCAGGGATCACTGAGGTGCTTGGATTAATGCTATCTCTGGTTGGGGAGGGGGTTGTGAGTTCTTGGCTTTATTAGTTTCTTCAAGAGCTGGTTGTTTAAAAAGACTCTCTTGCTTCCTCTGGTCATGTGATCTGCTTGTACCTGCCAGCTGCCTGCTGCTTTCCTCCAAGAGTAGAAGCAGCCTGAGGCCTGTGCCAGATGCAGCTGTCCCAGAATCATAAGACAAATAAAACTCTGTTCTTTCTAAATTACTCAGTCTGAGGGATTCTGTTATAGCAACACAAAACAGACTAATACAATTACCAATGGTGGCTTTAGATCAGAGTACTAGTGTAGAGCCAGGAGGATTTATGGAGTATTGGCCAGTTGTGTGAGAGGGGGGAGTGAGAAATGAGTCTACGGATTTTGGCTTGAAAAATTAGGAGGATGAACTCTATCTCTCTCTTCCATTGAGACAGAGAGGTCAGTAGATAAAGCACTTTGGGATGGATCTATCAAGAAACCAGGCTGGGACTTATAATGTTTGAGAGTCTATTTTATATTCAAGTGATGATGCAACTGGATATAAGAATCTGGGTTTCATAAAGACATCTGTGTTGGAGGTAAACATTGGGAGATATTGGCATAGAGATGGCATTTAAAACTAAAAACACTAAATTAAATTACCAAGGGAGTTAGTAAGGACCCAGGACTGACTGCTGGGACACTTCTCTATAAAAGGTCAGAAAGTAGAGGGGGACACAAAAAATGAGCCTGAGAAAGGGCATTAATATGCTCAGAGGAAAGTCATGGATGTGTGGTGTCCTGAAAGCCAGATGAGAAACTAACAAGGAGGAGGCATCTAGCCCTTTGGCCAATGCTATTTATAGGCCAAGTAAGATGAAAACTGAGACATGGCTATAGGTTTAGTAATGAAGAAGTTGCTGTTGCCCTTGATACAAGCAGATTTTGTACAATGGTGGAGGTAAAAGCACTGAAATAAAATTCTACAAATAAATTTATTTCCCTTTAAAATTTAACAACTCTCTTCATCTTACATCCTGGGAGATTAAATCCTTCCTTTTTACTTGGAACATAGCACAATATAATCAAATGGAAGAACTTGCTGACCTTACAGTTATCTTATGAACAAATGGTAATTCTAAGCTCATCTTATCTTTCCTTTATTCATATACATTATATATATATATATATATATGTGCATGCATAAATATTTTATGGCATTTTATGCACATACATATCTACTTTTGCAACTGGATATGGCTGTTATAAGGTCTATCAAGAAGTGTGGTCCTTTCTGAGAGGTCCAATGATGCCTAAATTTGGACCAGTGCTTCTTCCTTTTGAGCTATTCCCAAAAGTTTTCAGTTGGACATAAATTGCTCTACCAGACTGAAGTCATACTTTTAGTAAGCTGATAAGCCTGGCCTCTGTTCTAGAATGAAGTTCGTGTAAAGGAGAAAGTGTAAGATCCTGTGTAAAATGATGCAGAGTGAGAATCGTGTTCGAAAAACAAAATTAGTAACTAGCTTTTGAAAACATAGAAGACTGAGTTGATGTTTTATACACACACACACGCACACACATACACACACACAGAGAAAGAGAGACAGAGAGGATCAAAAATAGCAGCATTTTCCCCTAATTAATTAGACAGGCTTAAAATAGAAGGAAATAACCAAAGATCAGAAAGACAGAGATAAAAGCTGGAGTGGGTATGTTCCTGGAGGAGAGGGTTTGGGAGGTCTGATAGCTGATCCCAGCCCTGTCCTCTTACCAGGTTCTCGACTCCGCCATAGGAAAGAATTCAAGAACAGAGTCAGTAGAAAGCAAAGCAAAAAAAAAAAAAAAAAAAAAAAAAACCAATGCAAAGAGTAGGGAATATACACTTCACAGGCAAAACGCAAAGGCTGGCTCAAGAGTGAGCAGCTTCACTTTGTCCTGGCTTCCAACATTTATAGTTGGCTATCTATACATATTCATGCTATCTATGAATATTTAACTAAGGGAGTGGTTCCCAGTAATGTAACTCTCAAGTAATTCTAGCCTTGTGCAGGCTCTGTTTCTTTTAGAGCATGTTCAGTGGTCAAATTCCAGCATATAAATCAAGTATACTTAACATATACTCAGTGCACTTTAGGCCTCCAGTGGAAGGTCATTCAAGGACAGACTCCTTTCTATTGTTCATGCTTTAGCGGTGAAATTGATCAAGCTTGCCTCCTGTGGTGTCAATCTTCCTGTGTTGTGCTTCAAAATAGATGCAACATGCAACAGTATCTCTCTTCTGGCTCAGGGCTCAGGAGAAGAGCCTGAGCTCTAGGGGAGTGGTTTGAGGCTCAGAGGAGTGGCCTGAGACGCAGACCCTAGAAAAATAAGCACCTCCTATCTCAGGTAGAGGAAGTCAAAACCTACAAGACACACGTTGATTTGGGGTCATATAGAGAGCTTAGAAACTTGAACCTTGTTTTCAGAGAATGTATAAAAAAAAGGGAACTAAAACTCAGCCCTCCACCAACATAGGAGGGACTTCAAACTGTTACCCTAACTTAAAAGCTAGGAAAAAATGCCCAATCATCTGAAGCAGCAGCTGGAAATCTTGCAGTCTATGTGGAGTTTAAGGATGGGAAAATTTCCACTCCCATAAAAAAAAATAAAGACAAATTTGGTTTAAAAAATAGGTTTGTTAGATATTCAAATATCTTAATTGAAATTAAAAAGAATTTTTAGCAAAAGGGATAAATAGGAGATATAACACAGATTGGACAAACCAAAAATTGATAATTAAGAAAGTGAAATATACAAATCCATGGTAATACTAGAAAAAATTTAACTTACTTTGTCTAAAAATTTTGATAGCTCTTACAGATTTTAAAAAATCACTTGGTATACAGAAAACATGAATATAAAAATAAACAAGTTATATAGTGATATAAAATCCTGTATGTAATAAACAGAAACTAATCTCTTCAAAACATATTTAGAAAGTGATCCCACATTAGAATATAAAAGAAAACTAACAGTGCCTAAATATGTATATCATTCAGAACATATTCCCTTAGAATTCAACAAGGTAATAATATCAAAAAGATGAGGTACAAACAGATTTGAAAGGTAAAATCTGTACTTCTAAATAATCCATTAGTGAAAGAAAATTATAACTTAAGTTTAAAAATAATTAACAATGAATGACCCCAAATACACTCTGTATTAAAATGTGTGGGATGATGAGTGAATTTCTGCCACTTTTTTAACTATTGTCTCTGACCTCCAAAAGCAGGTTTCTATTTTCTGTTTGTGACACTAGGAAAGGCACTCTGCAGACTATATTTTTGCATTCTCAGTTGACTTCCAGTCCGGAACTAGAAATGAAGTAAATAGGAGGTGTCAAGCTAGAGCTAGGGTCTGGAGCTCACAGACCCCTCAAGCCTGTTCACAAACCCTTCACATGCAGGTCTATGAGCTAGATAACCAGCAAAAAGGTCCTTGGGGCTGGTTAATAAATAAATAATATAGAATAGAGAAGGAATAGTCTTTATTCAGCACACACAACACTATAAGCTAAGCAGTCCACAGGAGAAACTCAGAAACTCAACTGCTACCAGCAAGGTCCAAAGAAAAACTGAAAACTAAGCAGCTGTCAGCAGAGTAAACATGCTCTATTTTCAAACAGTTAGAGGGGAGCTCTGCCTGCAATCTGCTTCACAAACTCAAGAACCCACAAAAGCAATTAAGATACATTGGTGCACATGTGCACTAACTCCACCCACACAACTTGTTTACAAGAAATGTGCTACTCGACCCCCAAGCCGAGGAAGCCTGACTAAATTATTCTATTTTCCCCACAGGAGATGAGAAGAAACTTCCTTGTCCTGGCTTCTTGCCATTACTTTCTAAGTATCAGCTGAGCAATGGCCCTTTACCCAGGTGGTAGACTTTTGTTCCAATCGTTACAGCAACGTTCCTGTTTTGCTTCTTCAGTAAATATTTAGTTAACTAAGTCTCTATATTAATATCTCTGTGGAAATACCCAATAAAGTCCAGGCTTCCCTGAATGGACAATGATTGTATATAATCTAAACTATTAAGCAGAGAACTTTTATCATTACAAATGTATATATTACAAAGATAAGATTAAACCTTATTAGGCCAACTTTTATCACAATTAATTAATGAAGGAACATCAGAGAAACTCCAAAGAAATCAGAGTGATGGAATAATAAAAAGCAGAAATTAATGAGATACGGAAAGAACAATAAAGAGGATCAAGAACCTCAGAAGCAGTTTATATACAGAATATAAACACGAATGCAATAAAAATGTCCTAACATATATATGGTGATCAAGGAAACATAAGCCTATAAATTTAATGCTGATTTGATAACATGAAATCAATTAATGCAATGTATTTTACTGAGATTAAAATAGAGAAAGCACAATCATATCAATAATTTCAAAAATGTATTTGTTTTCTAAAATTCAACACCTATTTATTACAATAAATCTTAACAAAATAGAAATAAAAAAGGAACTTTCTTATCTTGATAAGGGTTTTCTATCGAAAAGTGTTATCAGTCATCAAATTTACTGATGCAACAGGATTATTCTCTTTAAAGTTAGGAATAAGAAAAGTATTTCAACCATCACCTTCTTATTCAAAATTGCCCTGATACTTCTAGCCAATATAATAAAATAAAATTATTGAGTCATAAAAATTTAAAAGAAATTTTTAAAATTGTGCAGCCTGATACTTCTAGCCAATATAATAAAATAAAATTATTGAGTCATAAAAATTTAAAAGAAATTTTTAAAATTGTGCAGGTGTGTGTGTGTGTGTGTGTAATAACTGACAATTGAAAATAAAAGTGGAGAATGCAATAAAATGTTTAAATAAAAAATTAACTTTAATTTTGTTTGTTTATACATCATTTATAAGATTGTGGCTCTTAATTAATCACACACCAAAACATATTAGTCATAAAAATTTAAAAGAAATTTTTAAAATTGTGCAGGGGTGTGTGTGTGTGTGTAATAACTGACAATTGAAAATAAAAGTGGAGAATGCAATAAAATGTTTAAATAAAAAATTAACTTTAATTTGGTTTGTTTATACATCATTTATAAGATTGTGGCTCTTAATTAATCACACACCAAAACATATTATCCAGGAATAGGGTCTAACTAACAATAAATTATAATGTAATGTATTATTTTTGAAATGCTCCCTGAATCGTGTTTAATAATTATTTTTCTTTTGTATATTATCCCTTATTCTCTAAAATATTTGACATTTAAAAAAAACAATTTAGAAGTTAAAAATTTGAGTATTATAAATTATATTTTTTGAGTTATAACACACTTGTCATCATTTGCCTCTAGTGAAAAACAATAGAAATGTTTCTAAGTGATAATAAAAATGCAATATTATTCCTTACAATAATCTTGAGGGTCTTCTATGTGTAGAATAGAAAATACCATGAATTTGGATTAAAAATGGGATTATAATTTTTGATTCTCCACTTACTACTTTTGGAAAGTTGGACTGATCATATCAGTTCTCTAGGTTTCACTCTCATCATCTGTCAAAGGGGTGGATTGAACTAGACTAGTGATTTGCAATTTTTTTTAATAGAAAAAATACTTTTATTAAAGATCAATTCATGCAACGGTTCAAAATAGAGAACATATATAGGCAGAAATCCTATTATTTGGAAATGTGCATTAAAAGCTCAGATTCTACCCACCCCCGACTCTACCTCCTGCTGGAGCTCCCACCCCCCACAACAAATACTGAAACAAATCCATTATACCTTAGGATCTTTTTTTATCATAGTAGTAAATAAATTAAAAGTTGTAAATCCACAAGAATAAGAAGAGCAGAAGAGGCAAAATTAAAAAGAAGGTATCAACAAAGTGTTAAAATCTAGGAAGTTTGTGGGTGAGTGGTAACTGTGTCAAGACCGCAGGACACAATGCAAGGAACAAAGCAAAAAATATAAAAGCCAATTTGTGCTGCAGAACCATGGAAAGTCACCAAGTTCCTCTTAAGTGATGAGTAGTTAAATCCACAGGTATCCTTCTATGCCTTACAAGGTTCCCCTTTATCCCAATGGAAAGATAAATTTCTTCCAGAAATGTTTGTTCAGTTGGGAATGGGGCTGAAACTTGAATTCTATATATAAGGATGAGGGCTTCTGCCCCAGCTATTTCCCAGTTACTTTCTCTAAGAAGGAAAGCTAGGTGTATCCCATCAAAGACGGAAAATTGACAATTTATCTTTTAGAAAAAAAAGACTAGTGTCAGAGAAAATGAACCACAGATAACTACATTTGTAAGGAATCAGTTAAAAAGCAAGCTTATTGCCTAATTTCCCTAAAATAAGGCCCAAATTTATTCTGCCAACCTTATGTAAATGTACCTACGCACTGGGCTTCTAATCAGTTGTTTATCTCACTCTCAACGTGAATTGACAGTCAAAGATCTATCCAGTATTTGAGGAAAGACTATAATATTAAATACATAGACCAAAGGAAACAAAAATGAAAATTCAAATAAAGGGTAACGACAATAATAGCAGAAAACAGCATAAAACAAGAAAGACAAAGTACGAAAAAGAGGACTAACCCTAGGGATTCGACTTCTGACTCATAACAATTTTAGAAAAAGGTGAATGAGAAAACAGAAATGAGGCATTTATCCCAAATTTATCTATTATAGGAACATTGATTTCCTATAATGTGAACTAAAATATTTATGCCAACATTCTTATTAATGTTAAAATAAAAGCCATATAGCTTGGGTTGGGGGGATAGAGGGAGATATAATATAGATAAACTTAGACCTAGATGTAGATATAGGTACATTAAGAGACGATAAGATCATTACAGATTACCAGGTGCAAATCTCAGGGAATGCAAGAGCCGGGAGAGGTGTAAGCTGAACCCTAAATCACTTTTGCTTTGAAGGCATTTACTGATCAGAGGAAATTTAAGCAATGATTTCAACAATGTTGCAGAATGACGGGTAGAAAAATCAAAACTCAAGACCCATATGAAGTGGAATATCTAATGAAGACTCCTGGTCTCAGTAAGCTGGGACCACAAAAGGCTACGCACTCAGATTAAGAATGAATGAGATATGGGCACTCCATGAACACTACCAGCAGGACAGAAGAAAAATGTATCTTAACAGTGACAAAGGAGGCAAAAAAAAAAAAAAAAATTCTATAAAGGTATGGCCACAAGCAACTCTTGCATAGATTTGCAACCAGATTTATACCACTGGGCTGTAGGGAAAACTGAAGTTAGGCATTTAGTGTAATGTAGTTTCACACTAGACTTTCTCCAAAGCAAACAAAATTCTCTTTCCTGATAGAAAATTTTAAAAAGCATCAAATAGAATTTATAAGTATTCAAAATAGAATAACCAAAATTTAAAAACTCAGTTGACAAATTTAACCGCCAGTTTTATTGAGGTGGAGAAAGAATTTGTAACTGAAAGATTGATTAGAAGGAATTAGCCAGAATGTCATATAGAGAGAAAGATAAGAAAAAAGAAAAAGGAAATGAAAGAGTGAGAAAGACTGTGAGCACAGAGGGAGCAGATCTAATGTACAATGCACTGAAATTCAAAAAGAAGGGGAGAGAGAATGGTCGGAGGCAATATCTGAAGAAATAATAACTAGGAATTTACCAGAGTGATAAAAGACCAATCTAGAAATTCAAGAACTTGCTTGAGTCTGAAGCAGAATACATTTGTTTTAAAAAAGTTCACAGCTGGCCCCATCATAGTAAAACAGTAAAACACCGAAGATAAAGAAAAAAATCTTACAATGGGAGTATACAGGTGACTTTTTAATTTCAAAAGTGGAATCCAGAACACAGCACAATGATATCTTCAGTGGGCTGAAGAGAACATTTGCATCCTGAAACTCTAAATCCAATGCAAATATATTTTTAGAATGATGATGAAATAAAGCCATTTTTGCACAAATGAAAACCTGAAGAATTTGTTAATGCCAGAAGCCTGTTAAAAGGCATGTTAAAGGATGGACCACATACAGAAGGAACTTGGTCATAGATGGCAAATCAGTGATGCAAGAAGAGATCATGTACAAAGTAGGTGGTAAATACATAGATATATCTAATTTAGTATTGACTCTATAAAACAATAATGATCTCATGATCTGTGGCATATAAAATACATTAGAAATAAAATACTCAAAAAAATTACATGTAGCTCAAGAGTTAATGTGTTCTTATGTCTTTGTATTATTAAAGAATTTTTGCCGCCTTTAGAATTTGACATTGATAACCTAAGAATGCAGGTTTTAATTTCTGGAATCATTACTAAAAGAATAGAAACAGGGTATTAACTCTGAAAACTAGTAAAGGGAAATTGAAAATATAAAAATATGCAAAAATATACAAAAGAAGGAAAGAAGATAAAAAGAAATGTAAAATGGGTGAAACAAACTGCAAGGACAAAATAAGAAGTTTTGCTTAAACTGTGTTTATTGTGGTTACATTGAATTAAAATTGTTAAATATTTCTAGTTAAAAGACTCTTAAACCAAATATATATGTTTACAAGTGTATAAAACGTGAAGGTGCAAAACAGCTAAAAGTCAAAAAGTGGGAAATGTTATGGCATGACAATATTACACATAATGAAGCTAGTGTTCTTATTTTAACATCAAAAAATAATAAAGCGAAAAGCATGATTTGAAATAAAGATAGACGGCTCTTAATGATAAAATGTTTTAAGTCACAGAGGATAATAATTTTGGATTTATATCCATCTAATGATAGATACTCAAAGTACATATAAAGTACCGTTTAATAGAACTTTAAGGCAAAATGTATAAATTCACAACCATAATGAGAGAGTTTAACAGCTTTTCTCAGGAATTAATAGAATAGGAAACAGAATCCTATGGAACAATATGATTAACAAAAATGATGTAATGAGCCTATACAGAACATGGTAACGACCAACTGAAGAATACATATTCTTTTCTTTTTTTTTTTTTTT
This sequence comes from Galeopterus variegatus, assembly GCF_000696425.1. Taxonomy (NCBI): domain Eukaryota; kingdom Metazoa; phylum Chordata; class Mammalia; order Dermoptera; family Cynocephalidae; genus Galeopterus; species Galeopterus variegatus. The sequence goes on from NW_007727557.1 coordinate 45,694, forward strand.
GTCTTTTGTCTTTTTCCGTGTCCGGCAACGGATTGCAACCCTCAGTGTTGCCCCCGTACCGGACCGGGGACTGGCAACGGGATCGCAACCCTCGGCGTCGCTCCCGCGCCTCGCTCAGCCATTGAGCGGGAACCGGTCTGTATGTGGGATCCGAACCCTCGGGCGGGAGCGCCGCCGCGCTTCCCAAGCGGCGCACTATCCAGTGCGCCACCGGGCCAGCCCCATATTCTTTTCAAGCACAGATAGAACATTTGCCAAAACTAACCATGTATTAAGCCATAAAGCAAGCCTCAACAAATTTCAAGGTCCTCTGCTGACCAAGTTCTCTGACTGAAAGATAACAAATGATTAACTAAATGGTTGCTAGAAAATCCCCATATATTTGAATACACAGCAATGCAAATGAATCAAGTACATTCATGTACAACAGTGCACACACTTCTTGTAAGCATAATGTTGATTTAAGTAAGCAAGATATATATGAAGGATTTCAATGATCTGAAGTTCAAAATAGTCAAAACAAAACCATACTGTTTAGGGAAACAATAAATAGGTAGTTAAACTGAAACAAAAAAGGAGAAATGATTTTAATAAAAACGTCTAGAGAGTAGTTACCTCTAGATGGTTGGATGAGAAAGGTGTATATGCTGGGGCCTTCTGGATGTCAATGTTCCATATGTTGACCAAAGTGGGAATTGGGAGGATACTCACTTCATAGTTATTAATTAGGGTCTACGTATACATTCATGTAACTCTTTGTATGTTCGTTGTATTTCATAGGAAAAATGATATAAAAAATAAAATGAAATAAATAAATTGCATTTTGATATGAATTATTGGGGAAAAACAGTGACTTTGTCTTTGATCCAAAAGATTTTTTAGAAATGCAATGATCTCCTATGATAATTCTACCAAAGTATCTCAACATTCAAATTTACACAATGTCAGATTAGTCAGGAAAGAGCTCACTGCTGAAAGAACCTCAAATTCTTCGTGGCTTCTAACTATAGAGTTATTTCTTGCTCATGTCATACCAGTGTGAACGGTGGTTCTCCAGTAGGTGCAGTTACCCTGGAATCCAGGCTTCTCCTGTGCACAGGCTCCACTATGCATAGGGGGCTTGGAATCTACCACTGGATTTTCTATGTTCAATTTTCAAAGTAGGGAAGAAAGGAGAATACAGAGGATTATTTGGGAATTTATAAGGGTCTGTACATCACTTTGCCTCACATTCCACCAGCCAACACTGAGTCATACGGCTATATCTAACTGCCAAGCAGGCTGGGAAATATAAAGCAAATTATTCTCAGCTGGAGGAGGGGGATTATTTATGAACATTTACCGAGTATCTGCCATGATTAATATCTGTCACACTTTTAATTCTGAGGAAAAATATTTCCTATCCTAGAATTCTGTACAAACCATACTGTAAATTAAACTTGATAATAATTAATAGACAGACTTTCATAAGGCCTCTATTTTACTCCTTGAAGACACGTCCCAAAATATAACAATTCTTATATTCAACAATTCAGTACATATACAATGAAAAAAGCAAAGGAAATACAAGGGTTCTTCAAAAAGTTCATGGAAAGATTCATATTATCTTTTAATTTTATTTTTCTGTGACCTTTTGGAGTACTGTCGTACCTGAATGATGGTGGAGCAGACTTTACGGTGACCATGGTGTAGCAGGTTTCAAGAGCAACCGATAAAAATAGAGGCTGAAGAACAGAAAGAGAAGGTAGGAAGTATTTCTACACACACACGTACTGTGCATATTAAATGTGTCTATATATGTATTTGACCATTGGAATTGTACAGTTTTTACAAAGCGATGGAGGAAATAGTATTAAGCTTAAAGATAATTGAGCAAATAAATGAAATAATTAGTAACAATGGAAAAATACATAGACAGACAAATGTCATCATAGGTATTTTGTGGCTTAGCCATGAATAGTATATTCAGAGTCACAATAATGTCAGCCACTGAATATAGATTTAGCCAAAATACTGTCTACAGCAATACTGGGAAACTGGGGAAAGGAGATGTGTGTGTGGTCTGATTGTGAGAATGCTGATTCCTCATATGTGAACACTAATTAAAATACCCAGGTAATTATTTCTGTTCTTTACCTTTTATGTGACTATTGTGCAGTATGCTAATTTACGATTGAGCACAGCCTGGAATGGAACTCAATTAATACCCATTAGGAACTGTGTTATAACCAGCACCCAGCACCAATGGCGTTTACTTAGAGTCTCTCAAAAGAAGAAAATGCTGGGAACATAAAAAGAAATTCACACAATCATCAATCATTAGAAAGAACTGTTGATTTTCCTATATAATTCCTTTGCAAAGTTTAGTATTGATTCCATCTGTTGTTTTAGAGCTTTGTCCCCGAGCCAAATAGTGATAAATGTGTTATTTTTAACAGGTCAGTACGGGAACTA
>NW_007727557.1:48601-50350 GCF_000696425.1 Galeopterus variegatus
TGATGGTAATTTGAGAATAATTCAATTGGATTGGATTGCTCTCCTCCTTAAAAATCTTCAAATTAAATGGCAAGATAAAAAGCGAAAGGAATTTGTAACATTATTTTATGATTTTTTATAAAAATATTTAAAAATATCAACCTTAACATAAAAACATGCTTCTGAAACTTCATTCACAGATTAAACAAAAGAATAATGTATTGGGTCTTGATCTGAATCCCATATAAATGTACTGGGTAATTTATTAAAAGGCAAAAAATACTGAAGTAGAACTCAATGCATTTTGCTCAGATAAAAATAAATTATATATCACAATTAATTCATATTGCTATTTTACTGATCTTAAGATGACCAGGCATTTAGGTTTCACTTTCTTCAAGGGCAAGGAAAACCCCTGCATGCTTCACTAAATAGAACTTTTGACAAATTTGATATAGTATTTGTCGATACGAATCTTTGTAAAAGGCTTGAATCACTATCTTTTGCAAGTGTTTTCATCTAGTGCTAAACTAATAGACTTCTCCATGACATTAATTTTATTTTGAATATAATATTTATATTCAATAGCTCTTAACTGAATCACACTGGTTATTGTCCTTAAAAATTCACTCTAATTTTAATTGTTTTACAAATTAGTTTCTTTTTCTAAAATAAAAAGAATAAGAAATATGATTTGTTTAGAACTATAGGCAACTTTCTCATCAAAGTATGACTCAATTATTTGGAATAATTTATAAAAACAAGCATTATCTGTAGTCAGTGATGTTTTAAGATGATAATGTCAATCTTTTATAAATAATGCATATATAAAGATTTTATTTTCTGCTCTAGGTCACAGATATTTTCAATGGGAATCCTAAATAACTGATGTTTTAAAAATTCAATTTAATCCCCAACCAAAGGATTTATAAACTATGACTGATAAATTAACAGAGATCAGTGAATATGAGTTATAGTTACTGAAATCAGATTTCTCAAGCAATTATCCCTCTTATGTTTTACTTTGATAATAAGTTCCAATAGGAACTATTAAACTATTAAATAGTAGGCTCCCTTTGCCTACAATTTGCTGAAACAGTAAAATGCCTTGGAATTCTAAGTCATATTAAGCCAAATTCCCCTGAAATAAATCTTGCAAGAAAAAATTTTGTCACCCATATAACATGCATTTATACTTACATAAAACGTAAATAAGCCTTTACTGAAGACAATTAAGTGCAGATTTCAAATTTCTAAAAAATTATCTTAATAAACAAATTTTACATTTTCAGATGAGTTGGTTTAATATTGCTCATGTGTCCATTAAAAAACAGTTATTGAGTGTCTGTTATATGCAAGACATTGTGCTTGTTTCTGAGGATGGAAAGATAACAGAGGTAGAATCCTCTGCATTTAAAGAACTCACCTACTCTGTGTGGCAAAGCGCAGAAATAAGCGAATGCAATAGAAAATGAGAAGTTCTGGGTTAGGAAGATATGCACTTGAAACACAAAGAAAGGTATAATTCATGCTGTTTGAGAGAAAACGTCCCATGGCAGATTTTTTCTGAGGATAAGTAGAAGGTTGACAGGTAGACAAGGCTGATATGGGATTTCAGGCAAAAAGAACAACATGGGCACTGGCTTAGAACTGTGATTATGAAGTTAAAGATGAGTCATTTTGTGTCACGGGAATACGGTACATTGATGACAGCAATAAGTGCTATACCTGGTAAGAGAGAAGGAAATAAAACAGGAAGGACTTTATATA
>NW_007727557.1:50832-61365 GCF_000696425.1 Galeopterus variegatus
ACAGCAATAAGTGCTATACCTGGTAAGAGAGAAGGAAATAAAACAGGAAGGACTTTATATACCATTTTAAGAAAGTTTCACTGCCAACCAAGTTTGACTAGAGAATCTATGAAGAGTTTCAAGAAAATAGCTCACATAATTAGATCTCTAGATTGAAACATTGTGTTTTGGAGACTGGACTGGAAGCAGAAGAGAATAGAGGCAGAAAAACCAATAAGAAACTATTGACATCACCAAGCAAGAAATGATGAAACCCAGAATTAGAATATTATCAGGGGACTGCAAAGAGGATTGCATTTCAAAGCCATTTTAATTCAAATACAGATTTGAGGATTTGAGGACTGACTTGTGAAGACCAAAAGGAAAAAAGAAGAAAGGAAGGTTTTATGTTTCTAGAAGTGTAATGTTTCAGTTAGCTTTTGCTGAGTAACAAAACACCCCCAAACTAAGTGACTTAAAACAGCAATATGTTAGTCCACTGGGCATTTCTGCTGAACTGGGCCTGGCTTGGCTGATGTTGGCTGGGCTTGCTTAGGTGGCTGTAGTCAGCTGGGGAATGGCTGATCTAGCATGGCCTGAGACGGGATGGCTAGCCTCTGCTCCATGTAGTCTCGCATCCTTCAGCAGGCTAGTCCAGGCTTTTCCACAGGGAGGCTGGGAAGGGTTCTAAGACAGCAGAACCGTGCAGAGACAATAGACCTGAGGTTCAGAACTAGTACATTATCACATTAGTGAAATCAAGTCACAAGGCCAGTCTCTTTTCAAAGGGTGGGAAAATAGACTATATTTCTTGATGGGATGAGCTACAAGGTCATATTGCCAAGGGTTGCTGACTTAGGGAGGAGAAAAAATGCAGCCATTTTTGTAAACAATCTACTGCATGTAATAATGTATTAATAGGAAAAGAAAGTAGGTAAGATGGATTGGATTTGAAGGGAAAAATAAAATCTTTTAATATTTTGAGTTTCAGGCTCTGTCTAAACGTCTAGAAATATTCATTGAGAAATTGAATTCAGGAAAGGTAAGGAGACTTGTATGGGTTATGAAATTACTTTGAGACACATTATACATAGACCCAGATATGCAGTAATCCATCATCCTTTCTGCTAATGTATTTATTTATTTCGAAGGTACTTTAGGAGGATCCAATAATCAATTTTCATTCATTCACTTAATCATTCCTTGATTTTCTCTCTCCTCTTCTTTTCTCTTTCTCCTCCCTCCCTCAGTTCTTTTTTTCTCTCCAATGTTTATTGAATATTTAATATGTGCTAGATGGTATATGCACGGAAAAAAGAATTAGACCTTACCTTATAAATTGTTTAGTTCAAATTAGACTACAATGTAATTATTAAAAACTCTGACTGCCATTCTCACCTAGGAAGATATTTATCAGTTTTGAGCTTCAAGTTAGTAATAATTTAGTCAACCAGCTTTATTTACCCTTTGGCAAATAAATGAATACCACAGAGAAGCAGACTGAATAGAATTAATTGCAAACAGTCATTTGTAACTTAATTAAACATTTCACTCCTGAAGCAGGAATTAGAATGTTTCATGAGGCTGATAATTGGAGTATGTGAAGCCTATGCTTCTGTTGGCTAAGAATAAGAAACTGAACAGGAGAGTGCCATTGTTTACCACATTGCTATAGTTTTAAGATAGGTAGTTTAATATCTCAACTAAAATTGATTTTAAAAGTGTAATGTTTTATTATGTGTAGATATAATCTTTTTTATTAAACCAAGGTCATTTTGTTCAATTAAAACTAATTAAATTTGAAAAATTCTTTTCAAATACGTGCAATGCTTATTTATTTATTTATTTATTTTTAAATTTTATTTTATTTTGTCAATATACAATGTGGTTGATTATCGTGGCCCATTACAGAAACCTTCCTCTTCCCCCACAACCTCATGTCTGTTCGCTTGTTGTACCAACTTCAAGGAATTGTAATTGTTGTGTCTTCTTCCCTCCCCCACCCCCAGGTTGTTTGTGTATTTATTTATTTATTTTTAGCTCCTGCAAATAAGTGAGAACATGTGATATTTCTCTTTCTGTGCCTGTCCATGTTGTTGCGAATGGCAGTATTTCATTCTTTTTTATAGCAGAGTAGTATTCCAGTGTGTAGATGCTTATTTATGAAATAAAACCCACAACTTACCCTAGCTGAGAAATTAACTTATTTACTAGTAGGTATATGCGAGGGTCTCAGTCTTTAGTGAGTGATGGATGGAGATGAAATTTTGGCTTTCAGAGTTCAGATCATCTGTTGAATATTGTTGTTTAAAGAAGAGTAGCTATAAAGAGAAATGCTTATAAATCTTAGCTCTCTTACCAGTATTAAAAAACTATACCTTCAATTTCAACTGAAATTATTGCATAGTTTACACATTTATCCTGTATATATGCAAGTTCTTTCCAAGTCCTCCATTTTGGTGATCCTGTTACAAATATCTCTTCAAAATATTTTTTAAATATTTCAATTAAATATCTACACATAAATGTTTAAATTTTTAATATTCAGATGTGTAAAATTAAAAGATATATACAATCTTCATTTGTCAATAAAATATTTTAAAAATTAAGTTAAATTAAAGAAGGAATACAAAAATTCCCAAGTAGTAATGCCACTCGCATTCTTTAATTCTGGTTAAATATAAAGAATACAACCCCCCCCCCAAAAAAAAAAAAGAAAGAAATCAAATGAGAAAGGAGGTGAGCAATGTTGTTTAAACTTGAATTGCCAATTATATACAGTATTTATATTTTTTGTACTTCCTGCCTAGCACATCTAACTGAGAATTCCCTATATCCAGCCTAGAAAAGCACAGCAGTGTATATTTCTCCTAATATGTTTTGGTTTTCCTGTCCTTTAACCAACCTGTTTGATCATGTTAATATAGATCTAGAATCCACTGTGCAAAGAATAGATTCATTTTTAAGACTTGTAAAAACTTGTTCTTTTAACAAACTAACCCTGGCTTTTTACATCTCTCACTGTCTGGATGTACATTATATCCTGAGTTGCATAAGTGTGGCCCTGTCAAATTTAGAACGAGCTGACCCTCAACAACACCTACCTGATGCAAGAAGGCAGTAGCCATAATCAAAGCAGGGTTCTGCAGTCAATACTTCTCAATTCACAGGAAGAACTTAATTAGTTTGGTCTCTGGTGAGTTTCTGTTTTACTCACACAAAGTAAGATATATTACAGTTGGATCAAAGATTAATGGGTAAATAATTTGTAAGAATATAACTCAAAGTTTCCAAATCAGAATTAACGGGAAGGAGGGAAAACAAAGTGGAGAAAGAGAAAGAGAAGAAAGGAGGAGAGGAGGACAGCAGAAGGAGGAGAAATATTACGATTTCTCAGGGGCTGCTCCTTACGCTTCTAGCCTCTGGCTACGTGATTTCTGTATTGTAGGAAGGTTGTGGAAAAGGATACCTGGGAGGTCCACGAAAGCTACAAGAACCTACAAAAACACTTGTAGTAAGCTTTGAGGGATAAAAGGAAATATCCACATTTTTACTTTATGATTCATCCATTTTGACATCCTGGACATTTTGACATCCCAACATAAAAGGGTATTATTGCTGAATTATTTAGGATTATTAAATTATTCTATAGAAGACAGGAGAAAAGAATTAGGAGGATAGGAAGAGCTAGGTATAAATGGTAGGTAGCTTGTGAGAATCGTTAGACCCAGGTAAAGTGAGATAAGCCTAAGTGTGTGGGACTAGATAGGAAGGGAGAGAGAAAAGGACCAAGTAAACACTGATAGTCATGGAACACTAAGTATTCATCAGTTGTTGGTGACCCCCATTCTGGGCCCACATGTCTCCTGCCTGAGATATGAAGATAACTTCCAGAATTTCTCAGCAAGTTGCCAGTGAGTGATGGCTACTGGCCAGGGGCCCTTGCACATGTGCCTCTCTGCTGGAGGAAGTGAGTGCTAGTTTCAGGGATCTTACAGAACCTCTTTACAGCTCACCTTACACTCTGGACCTTAACCCACACCACCGGCTGGGCAGGCTGATGTGTCAGACAGAGAAGCAGGATACAGGAACGTAGTGTAACACTGGACCCAGGTATTGTGGTCTTTCCATTCTGCTCTTCCTTTCCTGAGTTTATAAACCTCCCCCCTCTCTTTCTCCTTGCATCTGGCTGTATGATTTAGCAAGTCATATGACCTGAGCATCTTACTTTGGTCTAAAAACCTTTCTGTTCTATGGTCTCAGGGATAATTTGCTTAAAGCACACTTGGAGGCCACTAGGATTTCAAGAACATATCCCACCACATGAGATATAATTGAGTCCACCTGGTGATGTTTCTGGATTAGGAAAAACATACTATGTGGTTTCTCATATTCACATTAGATTTTTTTTAGCAACGAGAATTTGAATCACACCCCAGTGACTTGTTTCTGGCCAATGATACTAGTTGTTTCTGTTTTATTTTGTTTGTGCCAGTTAGCACCATAGTGTCTGAATTATATTCTTAGCTTTCTGGATGCTAAAATGTTCACCATCTTCAAACATTTGCCATAGCACATGTCTCATCCAAACTTCATGACTCTAAAGCACTTTCTTCTGCTCTTACAATTAAATCCTTTCCCAGACACTGTTATTTTGAAGGGGACAGTAGTCTTATGTGTAGTATAATAATTTAAGGAGCTCCCAGTGCTGTATGCTAAATGCTTATATCTCCAAAGAGTAAAGTAGAAATGGATATTTCCCTCTGAACCTGTCCACCTCTCCCCATGTCTCTGGTATATGGGCTTTCAGATGTACATGAAATGTTTCTTCATGTGTGGAAAGTTTTTTTCAGCAAGCTTGACATATACAAACAAGAATTGCTGCAACTCCAATTTGCATGTGAATAACAAGAGAAAGCCAAGTTTCCAGCTACAGCAGACAATTCCATTACTAAGTTATTTGCAGGCAATAAAATTTATTTTTAAAGTGCTAAAATAATGGATCTATATTGCTGTAGACTACTGAAAATAACACACACAAATATTTTGGACCCTCAAATGATGTGTTTGATTAAGTGATTAGGCGGAAATAAATTCGACTGTTGAATGAACACATTTTATTTTTATTTATTTATTTATTTATTTTTTATTTTTTTCCTTTTTTTTGTCTTTTTTACTGACCGGCAACGGGATCACAACCCTTGGTGTCGCGCCCGCAACGGGATTGCAACCGAGTCGCAACCCTCAGTGTCGCGCCCGCACCGCGCTCAGCCAGTGAGCAGGAACCGGTCTCCACCACAACCCTTGGTGTCGCGCCCGCAACGGGATCGCAACCGAGTCGCAACCCTCGGTGTCGCGCCCGCACCGCGCTCAGCCAGTGAGCGGGAACCGGTCTCCACATGGGATCCGAACCCTCGGCGGGAGCACTGCCACGCTCCCAAGCAGTGCACTATTCAGTGCGCCACTTGGCCGGCCCACACATTTTATTTTTAAATAGAGTCTTTATGAGGAATCTGGCACTTAGAACAGATTCAGTGCGCCACTGGGCCGGCCCACACATTTTATTTTTAAATAGAGTCTTTATGAGGAATCTGGCACTTAGAACAGATAAATTAAGGTTTAGTCTTGGACACTTGGCATCTTATGGTCTTCCATAAATAAACCTTGGGAATTCTATAAAAAATTTCATGCAGAGACTCAAGACACCTAAATATCCTTCACCCCCAAACAGTTCTCCTCAGTGAAGGTTATTCGCTTTCTTTACACTCTTGTCAGGACAGGACGGATGTAAAAATGTAAGAAATGAAGAGGATCCCCACCAGCCAAGCAGAGTGGCCAGAACTCCACCTCTACTCAATGGGGCAGCCATGGCTTTTGTCCTTAGGTGCAAAATACTAAGTACATTGATTTCTTTGCTGTACATGATACTAAATGTTTCCAGGTACAGCAAACCTTTTATAATTCTTAACATTACAAGACAACATTGTCGTAGGTTCTATAGCTCTCCATGTTACATTAGACTTTATATATATTTATATAAAATAATTTGCTGGCATAAGAACAAAAAATCCTTATCCATACGATTATAGTTTATTCAGGTAAACATGAGTAACTTTTTTTTCCCATTTTTTCTTGTATTTTGACAACATGTTGGTATTACTAATTAACAAATTGTTTAAAATATGAAACAAATAAACAAATGAGGCCAATCTCCACCAACAAACATACAAACATTTTTAAAAGAACTTTTACTGCCTGTTACTTCAGAAAAAAGAAAAGGAAAACAAATCTTTAAAGCCTACTGAATATCTAGTATGTTCCAGGCCCTATGCTAACTAATAATTTTCACATACATCATTTCATTTAATCCATAAATGTCTCATAATGTCTCCTTTCTTTCCCTCTGCCCCAGTGGTTCCTTGCCAATGTACACTGCACTAGAATGTCATAAACTGAAATTTCTACTACAGGCATCTTTACTGACCATTCTCCTGCTCTGGAAAAGCTTAGCTGACACTTTACTAGGGCCTTGATTAAGTGACAAGTGACTTGGTAAAGATGACATCATCACCAAACAGTTTTTTTTTCTTCCCCTTTTTTTTTTTTTTTAGGAAAACTACACAAAGTCTAGCATGGACTGTTAATGTCAATTGGCTTGATGAAATGGGAGTTACATCATTTACAATTTAATGCCCTAGTTATAAGGCTAAATTAAATATAAACTTAGAAGAAAAAAGAAAAATGCTGCTCCCATAGAAATGAAATAATCTACTAATAATGAAATAAATCAAAATCTAAGATTTAGTGAATATGTGTCTTTCTTCCACTGATGGGTGATGAAATATCTCTTCATTAAAAAAAAAATGGAGATTGATTTGATTACTCAATTAAACAATCAACAGCTATTTATTGACTTCCTACAATGTGCATTATTTGTTTAAAATAGTTCAATTTTCTGAAGTCCCTATATGCTTCCTAATTGTTATGTGAATAAGTAATATTATTTTTAAAGACATTTTTTGCCTCGTTTATCTGAAGTCTCGTGCATACCTAATAATTCTTGAAAAAAAATCTATAATAGACTCTATTCACATATACACTTTCCTTTTTTTACAGACGTAATAACTTCGTATAGCATACATTATACGAAGTTATACGATGATGTTTTAAGATGATAATGTCAATCTTTTATAAATAATGCATATATAAAGATTTTATTTTCTGCTCTAGGTCACAGATATTTTCAATGGGAATCCTAAATAACTGATGTTTTAAAAATTCAATTTAATCCCCAACCAAAGGATTTATAAACTATGACTGATAAATTAACAGAGATCAGTGAATATGAGTTATAGTTACTGAAATCAGATTTCTCAAGCAATTATCCCTCTTATGTTTTACTTTGATAATAAGTTCCAATAGGAACTATTAAACTATTAAATAGTAGGCTCCCTTTGCCTACAATTTGCTGAAACAGTAAAATGCCTTGGAATTCTAAGTCATATTAAGCCAAATTCCCCTGAAATAAATCTTGCAAGAAAAAATTTTGTCACCCATATAACATGCATTTATACTTACATAAAACGTAAATAAGCCTTTACTGAAGACAATTAAGTGCAGATTTCAAATTTCTAAAAAATTATCTTAATAAACAAATTTTTCATTTTCAGATGAGTTTGTTTAATATTGCTCATGTGTCCATTAAAAAACAGTTATTGAGTGTCTGTTATATGCAAGACATTGTGCTTGTTTCTGAGGATGGAAAGATAACAGAGGTAGAATCCTCTGCATTTAAAGAACTCACCTACTCTGTGTGGCAAAGCGCAGAAATAAGCGAATGCAATAGAAAATGAGAAGTTCTGGGTTAGGAAGATATGCACTTGAAACACAAAGAAAGGTATAATTCATGCTGTTTGAGAGAAAACGTCCCATGGCAGATTTTTTCTGAGGATAAGTAGAAGGTTGACAGGTAGACAAGGCTGATATGGGATTTCAGGCAAAAAGAACAACATGGGAACTGGCTTAGAACTGTGATTATGAAGTTAAAGATGAGTCATTTTGTGTCACGGGAATACGGTACATTGATGACAGCAATAAGTGCTATACCTGGTAAGAGAGAAGGAAATAAAACAGGAAGGACTTTATATAGCATTTTAAGAAAGTTTCACTGCCAACCAAGTTTGACTAGAGAATCTATGAAGAGTTTCAAGAAAATAGCTCACATAATTAGATCTCTAGATTGAAACATTGTGTTTTGGAGACTGGACTGGAAGCAGAAGAGAATAGAGGCAGAAAAACCAATAAGAAACTATTGACATCACCAAGCAAGAAATGATGAAACCCAGAATTAGAATATTATCAGGGGACTGCAAAGAGGATTGCATTTCAAAGCCATTTTAATTCAAATACAGATTTGAGGATTTGAGGACTGACTTGTGAAGACCAAAAGGAAAAAAGAAGAAAGGAAGGTTTTATGTTTCTAGAAGTGTAATGTTTCAGTTAGCTTTTGCTGAGTAACAAAACACCCCCAAACTAAGTGACTTAAAACAGCAATATGTTAGTCCACTGGGCATTTCTGCTGAACTGGGCCTGGCTTGGCTGATGTTGGCTGGGCTTGCTTAGGTGGCTGTAGTCAGCTGGGGAATGGCTGATCTAGCATGGCCTGAGACGGGATGGCTAGCCTCTGCTCCATGTAGTCTCGCATCCTTCAGCAGGCTAGTCCAGGCTTTTCCACAGGGAGGCTGGGAAGGGTTCTAAGACAGCAGAACCGTGCAGAGACAATAGACCTGAGGTTCAGAACTAGTACATTATCACATTAGTGAAATCAAGTCACAAGGCCAGTCTCTTTTCAAAGGGTGGGAAAATAGACTATATTTCTTGATGGGATGAGCTACAAGGTCATATTGCCAAGGGTTGCTGACTTAGGGAGGAGAAAAAATGCAGCCATTTTTGTAAACAATCTACTGCATGTAATAATGTATTAATAGGAAAAGAAAGTAGGTAAGATGGATTGGATTTGAAGGGAAAAATAAAATCTTTTAATATTTTGAGTTTCAGGCTCTGTCTAAACGTCTAGAAATATTCATTGAGAAATTGAATTCAGGAAAGGTAAGGAGACTTGTATGGGTTATGAAATTACTTTGAGACACATTATACATAGACCCAGATATGCAGTAATCCATCATCCTTTCTGCTAATGTATTTATTTATTTCGAAGGTACTTTAGGAGGATCCAATAATCAATTTTCATTCATTCACTTAATCATTCCTTGATTTTCTCTCTCCTCTTCTTTTCTCTTTCTCCTCCCTCCCTCAGTTCTTTTTTTCTCTCCAATGTTTATTGAATATTTAATATGTGCTAGATGGTATATGCACGGAAAAAAGAATTAGACCTTACCTTATAAATTGTTTAGTTCAAATTAGACTACAATGTAATTATTAAAAACTCTGACTGCCATTCTCACCTAGGAAGATATTTATCAGTTTTGAGCTTCAAGTTAGTAATAATTTAGTCAACCAGCTTTATTTACCCTTTGGCAAATAAATGAATACCACAGAGAAGCAGACTGAATAGAATTAATTGCAAACAGTCATTTGTAACTTAATTAAACATTTCACTCCTGTATCTGATCTTTTTCCAAGGTCCCAAGCCTATAACCTGGGGAAGAGATGCTTCTTCAGCAAATGGTGCTGGGAGAACTGGATATCAATAGGCAGGAGAATGAAACTAGACCCATACCTTTCACCATAAACTAAAGTCAACTCAAAATGGATTAAAGAATTAAATATACACCCTGAAACAATAAAACTTCTTAAAGAAAACATAGGAGAAACACTTCAGGAAGTAGGACTGGACACAGACTTCATGAATATGACCCCAAAAGCACGGGCAACTGAAGGAAAAATAAACAAATGGGATTGTATCAAACTAAAAACATTCTGCACAGCAAAAGAAACAATTAACAGAGTTAAAAGACAACCAACAGAGTGGGAGAAAATATTTGCAAAATTTACATCTGAGAAAGGTTTATATCCAGAATATACAAGGAACTCAAACAACTTTACAAGAAAAAAACAAGCAACCCTGTTAAAAAATGGGCAAAAGAGCTAAATAGGCATTTCTCAAATGAAGATATATGAATGGCCAACAGGCATATTAAAAAATGCTCAACATCACTCAGCATTCGGGAAATGCAAATCAAAACCACACTGAGATACCATCTCACCCCACTTAGGGTGGCTAATATCCAAAAGACCGTGAATGATAAATGCTGGTGAGGTTGCAGGGAAAAAGGAACTCTCATACATTGTTGGTGGGACTGCAAAATGGTGCAGCCTGTATGGAAAATGGTATGGAGGTTCTTCAAACAATTGCAGAGGAATACTTATGACCCAGTGATCCCACTGCTGGGAATATACCCAGAGGAATGGAAATCATCAAGTCGAAGGTATACCTGTTCCCCAATGTTCATCGCAGCACTCTTTACAATAGCCAAGAGTTGGAACCAGCCCAAATGTCCATCATAGGATGAGTGGATATGGAAAATGTGGTAT